>NW_026963329.1:0-267817 GCF_036588685.1 Mytilus trossulus
GTATGTCTAATGTCATGTTTTCTTTTTTTCTGGCAGGGCGCGTCGCTGATGGAATCGCAGGTATGTTTTCTGTTAAGACCTTTGTGTATGTCTAATGTCATGTTTTCTTTTTTTCTGGCAGGGCGCGTCGCTGATGGAATCGCAGGTATGTTTTCTGTTAAGACCTTTGTGTATGTCTAATGTCATGTTTTCTTTTTTTCTGGCAGGGCGCGTCGCTGATGGAATCGCAGGTATGTTTTCTGTTAAGACCTTTGTGTATGTCTAATGATGCCTTTTTCTTTTTTTTTCCTTTAGGTCGTGTGGCCTACAGACATTTGAGGGTATGTTTTCTGTTAAGACCTTTATGTATGTCTAATGTCATGTTTTCTTTTTTTCTGGCAGGGCGCGTCGCTGATGGAATCGCAGGTATGTTTTCTGTTAAGACCTTTGTGTATGTCTAATGTCATGTTTTCTTTTTTTCTGGCAGGGCGCGTCGCTGATGGAATCGCAGGTATGTTTTCTGTGAAGACCTTTGTGTATGTCTAATGTCATGTTTTCTTTTTTTTCTGGCAGGGCGCGTCGCTGATGGAATCGCAGGTATGTTTTCTGTTAAGACCTTTGTGTATGTCTAATGTCATGTTTTCTTTTTTCTGGCAGGGCGCGTCGCTGATGGAATCGCAGGTATGTTTTCTGTTAAGACCTTTGTGTATGTCTAATGATGCCTTTTTCTTTTTTTTTCCTTTAGGTCGTGTGGCCTACAGACATTTGAGGGTATGTTTTCTGTTAAGACCTTTGTGTATGTCTAATGTCATGTTTTCTTTTTTTCTGGCAGGGCGCGTCGCTGATGGAATCGCAGGTATGTTTTCTGTTAAGACCTTTGTGTATGTCTAATGTCATGTTTTCTTTTTTTCTGGCAGGGTGCGTCGCTGATGGAATCGCAGGTATGTTTTCTGTTAAGACCTTTGTGTATGTCTAATGTCATGTTTTCTTTTTTTCTGGCAGTGCGCGTCGCTGATGGAATCGCAGGTATGTTTTCTGTTAAGACCTTTGTGTATGTCTAATGTCATGTTTTCTTTTTTTCTGGCAGGGCGCGTCGCTGATGGAATCGCAGGTATGTTTTCTGTTAAGACCTTTGTGTATGTCTAATGTCATGTTTTCTTTTTTTCTGGCAGGGCGCGTCGCTGATGGAATCGCAGGTATGTTTTCTGTTAAGACCTTTGTGTATGTCTAATGTCATGTTTTCTTTTTTTCTGGCAGGGCGCGTCGCTGATGGAATCGCAGGTATGTTTTCTGTTCAGACCTTTGTGTATGTCTAATGTCATGTTTTCTTTTTTTCTGGCAGGGCGCGTCGCTGATGGAATCGCAGGTATGTTTTCTGTTAAGACCTTTGTGTATGTCTAATGTCATGTTTTCTTTTTTTTCTGGCAGGGCGCGTCGCTGATGGAATCGCAGGTATGTTTTCTGTTAAGACCTTTATGTATGTCTAATGTCATGTTTTCTTTTTTTCTGGCAGGGCGCGTCGCTGATGGAATCGCAGGTATGTTTTCTGTTAAGACCTTTGTGTATGTCTAATGTCATGTTTTCTTTTTTTCTGGCAGGGCGCGTCGCTGATGGAATCGCAGGTATGTTTTCTGTTAAGACCTTTGTGTATGTCTAATGTCATGTTTTCTTTTTTTTCTGGCAGGGCGCGTCGCTGATGGAATCGCAGGTATGTTTTCTGTTAAGACCTTTGTGTATGTCTAATGTCATGTTTTCTTTTTTCTGGCAGGGCACGTCGCTGATGGAATCGCAGGTATGTTTTCTGTTAAGACCTTTGTGTATGTCTAATGATGCCTTTTTGTTTTTTTTTCCTTTAGGTCGTGTGGCCTACAGACATTTGAGGGTATGTTTTCTGTTAAGACCTTTGTGTATGTCTAATGTCATGTTTTCTTTTTTTCTGGCAGGGCGCATCGCTGATGGAATCGCAGGTATGTTTTCTGTTAAGACCTTTATGTATGTCTAATGTCATGTTTTCTTTTTTTCTGGCAGGGAGCGTCGGTGATGGAATCGCAGGTATGTTTTCTGTTAAGACCTTTGTGTATGTCTAATGTCATGTTTTCTTTTTTTTCTGGCAGGGCGCGTCGCTGATGGAATCGCAGGTATGTTTTCTGTTAAGACCTTTGTGTATGTCTAATGTCATGTTTTCTTTTTTCTGGCAGGGCGCGTCGCTGATGGAATCGCAGGTATGTTTTCTGTTAAGACCTTTGTGTATGTCTAATGATGCCTTTTTCTTTTTTTTTCCTTTAGGTCGTGTGGCCTACAGACATTTGAGGGTATGTTTTCTGTTAAGACCTTTGTGTATGTCTAATGTCATGTTTTCTTTTTTTCTGGCAGGGCGCGTCGCTGATGGAATCGCAGGTATGTTTTCTGTTAAGACCTTTGTGTATGTCTAATGTCATGTTTTCTTTTTTTCTGGCAGGGCGCGTCGCTGATGGAATCGCAGGTATGTTTTCTGTTAAGACCTTTGTGTATGTCTAATGTCATGTTTTCTTTTTTTCTGGCAGGGCGCGTCGCTGATGGAATCGCAGGTATGTTTTCTGTTAAGACCTTTGTGTATGTCTAATGTCATGTTTTCTTTTTTTCTGGCAGGGCGCGTCGCTGATGGAATCGCAGGTATGTTTTCTGTTAAGACCTTTGTGTATGTCTAATGTCATGTTTTCTTTTTTTTCTGGCAGGGCGCGTCGCTGATGGAATCGCAGGTATGTTTTCTGTTAAGACCTTTGTGTATGTCTAATGTCATGTTTTCTTTTTTCTGGCAGGGCACGTCGCTGATGGAATCGCAGGTATGTTTTCTGTTAAGACCTTTGTGTATGTCTAATGATGCCTTTTTGTTTTTTTTTCCTTTAGGTCGTGTGGCCTACAGACATTTGAGGGTATGTTTTCTGTTAAGACCTTTGTGTATGTCTAATGTCATGTTTTCTTTTTTTCTGGCAGGGCGCGTCGCTGATGGAATCGCAGGTATGTTTTCTGTTAAGACCTTTATGTATGTCTAATGTCATGTTTTCTTTTTTTCTGGCAGGGAGCGTCGGTGATGGAATCGCAGGTATGTTTTCTGTTAAGACCTTTGTGTATGTCTAATGTCATGTTTCCTTTTTTTCTGGCAGGGCGCGTCGCTGATGGAATCGCAGGTATGTTTTCTGTTAAGACCTTTGTGTATGTCTAATGATGCCTTTTTCTTTTTTTTTCCTTTAGGTCGTGTGGCCTACAGACATTTGAGGGTATGTTTTCTGTTAAGACCTTTATGTATGTCTAATGTCATGTTTTCTTTTTTTCTGGCAGGGCGCGTCGCTGATGGAATCGCAGGTATGTTTTCTGTTAAGACCTTTGTGTATGTCTAATGTCATGTTTTCTTTTTTTCTGGCAGGGCGCGTCGCTGATGGAATCGCAGGTATGTTTTCTGTTAAGACCTTTGTGTATGTCTAATGATGCCTTTTTCTTTTTTTTTCCTTTAGGTCGTGTGGCCTACAGACATTTGAGGGTATGTTTTCTGTTAAGACCTTTATGTATGTCTAATGTCATGTTTTCTTTTTTTCTGGCAGGGCGCGTCGCTGATGGAATCGCAGGTATGTTTTCTGTTAAGACCTTTGTGTATGTCTAATGTCATGTTTTCCTTTTTTCTGGCAGGGCGCGTCGCTGATGGAATCGCAGGTATGTTTTCTGTTAAGACCTTTGTGTATGTCTAATGTCATGTTTTCTTTTTTTCTGGCAGGGCGCGTCGCTGATGGAATCGCAGGTATGTTTTTTGTTAAGACCTTTGTGTATGTCTAATGTCATGTTTTCTTTTTTTCTGGCAGGGCGCGTCGCTGATGGAATCGCAGGTATGTTTTCTGTTAAGACCTTTGTGTATGTCTAATGTCATGTTTTCTTTTTTTCTGGCAGGGCGCGTCGCTGATGGAATCGCAGGTATGTTTTCTGTTAAGACCTTTGTGTATGTCTAATGTCATGTTTTCTTTTTTTCTGGCAGGGCGCGTCGCTGATGGAATCGCAGGTATGTTTTCTGTTAAGACCTTTGTGTATGTCTAATGTCATGTTTTCTTTTTTTCTGGCAGGGCGCGTCACTGATGGAATCGCAGGTATGTTTTCTGTTAAGACCTTTGTGTATGTCTAATGTCATGTTTTCTTTTTTTCTGGCAGGGCGCGTCGCTGATGGAATCGCAGGTATGTTTTCTGTCAAGACCTTTGTGTATGTCTAATGTCATGTTTTCTTTTTTTCTGGCAGGGCGCGTCACTGATGGAATCGCAGGTATGTTTTCTGTCAAGACCTTTGTGTATGTCTAATGTCATGTTTTCTTTTTTTCTGGCAGGGCGCGTCGCTGTGGAATCGCAGGTATGTTTTCTGTTAAGACCTTTGTGTATTTCTAATGATGCCTTTTTCTTTTTTTTTCCTTTAGGTCGTGTGGCCTACAGACATTTGAGGGTATGTTTTCTGTTAAGACCTTTGTGTATGTCTAATGTCATGTTTTCTTTTTTTCTGGCAGGGCGCTTCGCTGATGGAATCGCAGGTATGTTTTCTGTTAAGACCTTTGTGTATGTCTAATGTTATGTTTTCTTTTTTTCTGGCAGGGCGCGTTGCTGATGGAATCGCAGGTATATTTTCTGTTAAGACCTTTGTGTATGTCTAATGTCATGTTTTCTTTTTTTCTGGCAGGGCGCGTCGCTGATGGAATCGCAGGTATGTTTTCTGTTAAGACCTTTGTGTATGTCTAATGATGCCTTTTTCTTTTTTTTTCCTTTAGGTCGTGTGGCCTACAGACATTTGAGGGTATGTTTTCTGTTAAGACCTTTATGTATGTCTAATGTCATGTTTTCTTTTTTTCTGGCAGGGCGCGTCGCTGATGGAATCGCAGGTATGTTTTCTGTTAAGACCTTTGTGTATGTCTAATGTCATGTTTTCTTTTTTTCTGGCAGGGTGCGTCGCTGATGGAATCGCAGGTATGTTTTCTGTTAAGACCTTTGTGTATGTCTAATGTCATGTTTTCTTTTTTTCTGGCAGGGCGCGTCACTGATGGAATCGCAGGTATGTTTTCTGTTAAGACCTTTGTGTATGTCTAATGTCATGTTTTCTTTTTTTTCTGGCAGGGCGCGTCGCTGATGGAATCGCAGGTATGTTTTCTGTTAAGACCTTTGTGTATGTCTAATGTCATGTTTTCTTTTTTCTGGCAGGGCGCGTCGCTGATGGAATCGCAGGTATGTTTTCTGTTAAGACCTTTGTGTATGTCTAATGTCATGTTTTCTTTTTTTCTGGCAGGGCGCGTCGCTGATGGAATCGCAGGTATGTTTTCTGTTAAGACCTTTGTGTATGTCTAATGTCATGTTTTCTTTTTTTCTGGCAGGGCGCGTCGCTGATGGAATCGCAGGTATGTTTTCTGTTAAGACCTTTGTGTATGTCTAATGTCATGTTTTCTTTTTTTCTGGCAGGGCGCGTCGCTGATGGAATCGCAGGTATGTTTTCTGTTAAGACCTTTGTGTATGTCTAATGATGCCTTTTTCTTTTTTTTCCTTTAGGTCGTGTGGCCTACAGACATTTGAGGGTATGTTTTCTGTTAAGACCTTTGTGTATGTCTAATGTCATGTTTTCTTTTTTTCTGGCAGGGCGCGTCGCTGATGGAATCGCAGGTATGTTTTCTGTCAAGACCTTTGTGTATGTCTAATGTCATGTTTTCTTTTTTTCTGGCAGGGCGCGTCGCTGATGGAATCGCAGGTATGTTTTCTGTCAAGACCTTTGTGTATGTCTAATGTCATGTTTTCTTTTTTTCTGGCAGGGCGCGTCGCTGTGGAATCGCAGGTATGTTTTCTGTTAAGACCTTTGTGTATTTCTAATGATGCCTTTTTCTTTTTTTTTCCTTTAGGTCGTGTGGCCTACAGACATTTGAGGGTATGTTTTCTGTTAAGACCTTTGTGTATGTCTAATGTCATGTTTTCTTTTTTTCTGGCAGGGCGCGTCGCTGATGGAATCGCAGGTATGTTTTCTGTTAAGACCTTTGTGTATGTCTAATGATGCCTTTTTCTTTTTTTTTCCTTTAGGTCGTGTGGCCTACAGACATTTGAGGGTATGTTTTCTGTTAAGACCTTTGTGTATGTCTAATGTCATGTTTTCTTTTTTTCTGGCAGGGCGCTTCGCTGATGGAATCGCAGGTATGTTTTCTGTTAAGACCTTTTTGTATGTCTAATGTTATGTTTTCTTTTTTTCTGGCAGGGCGCGTTGCTGATGGAATCGCAGGTATGTTTTCTGTTAAGACCTTTGTGTATGTCTAATGTCATGTTTTCTTTTTTTTCTGGCAGGGCGCGTCGCTGATGGAATTGCAGGTATGTTTTCTGTTAAGACCTTTGTGTATGTCTAATGTCATGTTTTCCTTTTTTCTGGCAGGGCGCGTCGCTGATGGAATCGCAGGTATGTTTTCTGTTAAGACCTTTGTGTATGTCTAATGTCATGTTTTCTTTTTTTCTGGCAGGGCGCGTCGCTGATGGAATCGCAGGTATGTTTTCTGTTAAGACCTTTGTGTATGTCTAATGTCATGTTTTCTTTTTTTCTGGCAGGGCGCGTCGCTGATGGAATCGCAGGTATGTTTTCTGTTAAGACCTTTGTGTATGTCTAATGTCATGTTTTCTTTTTTTCTGGCAGGGCGCGTCGCTGATGGAATCGCAGGTATGTTTTCTGTTAAGACCTTTGTGTATGTCTAATGTCATGTTTTCTTTTTTTCTGGCAGGGCGCGTCGCTGATGGAATCGCAGGTATGTTTTCTGTTAAGACCTTTGTGTATGTCTAATGTCATGTTTTCTTTTTTTCTGGCAGGGCGCGTCGCTGATGGAATCGCAGGTATGTTTTCTGTTAAGACCTTTGTGTATGTCTAATGATGCCTTTTTCTTTTTTTTTCCTTTAGGTCGTGTGGCCTACAGACATTTGAGGGTATGTTTTCTGTTAAGACCTTTATGTATGTCTAATGTCATGTTTTCTTTTTTTCTGGCAGGGCGCGTCGCTGATGGAATCGCAGGTATGTTTTCTGTTAAGACCTTTGTGTATGTCTAATGTCATGTTTTCTTTTTTTCTGGCAGGGCGCGTCGCTGATGGAATCGCAGGTATGTTTTCTGTGAAGACCTTTGTGTATGTCTAATGTCATGTTTTCTTTTTTTTCTGGCAGGGCGCGTCGCTGATGGAATCGCAGGTATGTTTTCTGTTAAGACCTTTGTGTATGTCTAATGTCATGTTTTCTTTTTTCTGGCAGGGCGCGTCGCTGATGGAATCGCAGGTATGTTTTCTGTTAAGACCTTTGTGTATGTCTAATGATGCCTTTTTCTTTTTTTTTCCTTTAGGTCGTGTGGCCTACAGACATTTGAGGGTATGTTTTCTGTTAAGACCTTTGTGTATGTCTAATGTCATGTTTTCTTTTTTTCTGGCAGGGCGCGTCGCTGATGGAATCGCAGGTATGTTTTCTGTTAAGACCTTTGTGTATGTCTAATGTCATGTTTTCTTTTTTTCTGGCAGGGTGCGTCGCTGATGGAATCGCAGGTATGTTTTCTGTTAAGACCTTTGTGTATGTCTAATGTCATGTTTTCTTTTTTTCTGGCAGTGCGCGTCGCTGATGGAATCGCAGGTATGTTTTCTGTTAAGACCTTTGTGTATGTCTAATGTCATGTTTTCTTTTTTTCTGGCAGGGCGCGTCGCTGATGGAATCGCAGGTATGTTTTCTGTTAAGACCTTTGTGTATGTCTAATGTCATGTTTTCTTTTTTTCTGGCAGGGCGCGTCGCTGATGGAATCGCAGGTATGTTTTCTGTTAAGACCTTTGTGTATGTCTAATGTCATGTTTTCTTTTTTTCTGGCAGGGCGCGTCGCTGATGGAATCGCAGGTATGTTTTCTGTTCAGACCTTTGTGTATGTCTAATGTCATGTTTTCTTTTTTTCTGGCAGGGCGCGTCGCTGATGGAATCGCAGGTATGTTTTCTGTTAAGACCTTTGTGTATGTCTAATGTCATGTTTTCTTTTTTTTCTGGCAGGGCGCGTCGCTGATGGAATCGCAGGTATGTTTTCTGTTAAGACCTTTATGTATGTCTAATGTCATGTTTTCTTTTTTTCTGGCAGGGCGCGTCGCTGATGGAATCGCAGGTATGTTTTCTGTTAAGACCTTTGTGTATGTCTAATGTCATGTTTTCTTTTTTTCTGGCAGGGCGCGTCGCTGATGGAATCGCAGGTATGTTTTCTGTTAAGACCTTTGTGTATGTCTAATGTCATGTTTTCTTTTTTTTCTGGCAGGGCGCGTCGCTGATGGAATCGCAGGTATGTTTTCTGTTAAGACCTTTGTGTATGTCTAATGTCATGTTTTCTTTTTTCTGGCAGGGCACGTCGCTGATGGAATCGCAGGTATGTTTTCTGTTAAGACCTTTGTGTATGTCTAATGATGCCTTTTTGTTTTTTTTTCCTTTAGGTCGTGTGGCCTACAGACATTTGAGGGTATGTTTTCTGTTAAGACCTTTGTGTATGTCTAATGTCATGTTTTCTTTTTTTCTGGCAGGGCGCATCGCTGATGGAATCGCAGGTATGTTTTCTGTTAAGACCTTTATGTATGTCTAATGTCATGTTTTCTTTTTTTCTGGCAGGGAGCGTCGGTGATGGAATCGCAGGTATGTTTTCTGTTAAGACCTTTGTGTATGTCTAATGTCATGTTTTCTTTTTTTTCTGGCAGGGCGCGTCGCTGATGGAATCGCAGGTATGTTTTCTGTTAAGACCTTTGTGTATGTCTAATGTCATGTTTTCTTTTTTCTGGCAGGGCGCGTCGCTGATGGAATCGCAGGTATGTTTTCTGTTAAGACCTTTGTGTATGTCTAATGATGCCTTTTTCTTTTTTTTTCCTTTAGGTCGTGTGGCCTACAGACATTTGAGGGTATGTTTTCTGTTAAGACCTTTGTGTATGTCTAATGTCATGTTTTCTTTTTTTCTGGCAGGGCGCGTCGCTGATGGAATCGCAGGTATGTTTTCTGTTAAGACCTTTGTGTATGTCTAATGTCATGTTTTCTTTTTTTCTGGCAGGGCGCGTCGCTGATGGAATCGCAGGTATGTTTTCTGTTAAGACCTTTGTGTATGTCTAATGTCATGTTTTCTTTTTTTCTGGCAGGGCGCGTCGCTGATGGAATCGCAGGTATGTTTTCTGTTAAGACCTTTGTGTATGTCTAATGTCATGTTTTCTTTTTTTCTGGCAGGGCGCGTCGCTGATGGAATCGCAGGTATGTTTTCTGTTAAGACCTTTGTGTATGTCTAATGTCATGTTTTCTTTTTTTTCTGGCAGGGCGCGTCGCTGATGGAATCGCAGGTATGTTTTCTGTTAAGACCTTTGTGTATGTCTAATGTCATGTTTTCTTTTTTCTGGCAGGGCACGTCGCTGATGGAATCGCAGGTATGTTTTCTGTTAAGACCTTTGTGTATGTCTAATGATGCCTTTTTGTTTTTTTTTCCTTTAGGTCGTGTGGCCTACAGACATTTGAGGGTATGTTTTCTGTTAAGACCTTTGTGTATGTCTAATGTCATGTTTTCTTTTTTTCTGGCAGGGCGCGTCGCTGATGGAATCGCAGGTATGTTTTCTGTTAAGACCTTTATGTATGTCTAATGTCATGTTTTCTTTTTTTCTGGCAGGGAGCGTCGGTGATGGAATCGCAGGTATGTTTTCTGTTAAGACCTTTGTGTATGTCTAATGTCATGTTTCCTTTTTTTCTGGCAGGGCGCGTCGCTGATGGAATCGCAGGTATGTTTTCTGTTAAGACCTTTGTGTATGTCTAATGATGCCTTTTTCTTTTTTTTTCCTTTAGGTCGTGTGGCCTACAGACATTTGAGGGTATGTTTTCTGTTAAGACCTTTATGTATGTCTAATGTCATGTTTTCTTTTTTTCTGGCAGGGCGCGTCGCTGATGGAATCGCAGGTATGTTTTCTGTTAAGACCTTTGTGTATGTCTAATGTCATGTTTTCTTTTTTTCTGGCAGGGCGCGTCGCTGATGGAATCGCAGGTATGTTTTCTGTTAAGACCTTTGTGTATGTCTAATGATGCCTTTTTCTTTTTTTTTCCTTTAGGTCGTGTGGCCTACAGACATTTGAGGGTATGTTTTCTGTTAAGACCTTTATGTATGTCTAATGTCATGTTTTCTTTTTTTCTGGCAGGGCGCGTCGCTGATGGAATCGCAGGTATGTTTTCTGTTAAGACCTTTGTGTATGTCTAATGTCATGTTTTCCTTTTTTCTGGCAGGGCGCGTCGCTGATGGAATCGCAGGTATGTTTTCTGTTAAGACCTTTGTGTATGTCTAATGTCATGTTTTCTTTTTTTCTGGCAGGGCGCGTCGCTGATGGAATCGCAGGTATGTTTTTTGTTAAGACCTTTGTGTATGTCTAATGTCATGTTTTCTTTTTTTCTGGCAGGGCGCGTCGCTGATGGAATCGCAGGTATGTTTTCTGTTAAGACCTTTGTGTATGTCTAATGTCATGTTTTCTTTTTTTCTGGCAGGGCGCGTCGCTGATGGAATCGCAGGTATGTTTTCTGTTAAGACCTTTGTGTATGTCTAATGTCATGTTTTCTTTTTTTCTGGCAGGGCGCGTCGCTGATGGAATCGCAGGTATGTTTTCTGTTAAGACCTTTGTGTATGTCTAATGTCATGTTTTCTTTTTTTCTGGCAGGGCGCGTCACTGATGGAATCGCAGGTATGTTTTCTGTTAAGACCTTTGTGTATGTCTAATGTCATGTTTTCTTTTTTTCTGGCAGGGCGCGTCGCTGATGGAATCGCAGGTATGTTTTCTGTCAAGACCTTTGTGTATGTCTAATGTCATGTTTTCTTTTTTTCTGGCAGGGCGCGTCACTGATGGAATCGCAGGTATGTTTTCTGTCAAGACCTTTGTGTATGTCTAATGTCATGTTTTCTTTTTTTCTGGCAGGGCGCGTCGCTGTGGAATCGCAGGTATGTTTTCTGTTAAGACCTTTGTGTATTTCTAATGATGCCTTTTTCTTTTTTTTTCCTTTAGGTCGTGTGGCCTACAGACATTTGAGGGTATGTTTTCTGTTAAGACCTTTGTGTATGTCTAATGTCATGTTTTCTTTTTTTCTGGCAGGGCGCTTCGCTGATGGAATCGCAGGTATGTTTTCTGTTAAGACCTTTGTGTATGTCTAATGTTATGTTTTCTTTTTTTCTGGCAGGGCGCGTTGCTGATGGAATCGCAGGTATATTTTCTGTTAAGACCTTTGTGTATGTCTAATGTCATGTTTTCTTTTTTTCTGGCAGGGCGCGTCGCTGATGGAATCGCAGGTATGTTTTCTGTTAAGACCTTTGTGTATGTCTAATGTCATGTTTTCCTTTTTTCTGGCAGGGCGCGTCGCTGATGGAATCGCAGGTATGTTTTCTGTTAAGACCTTTGTGTATGTCTAATGTCATGTTTTCCTTTTTTCTGGCAGGGCGCGTCGCTGATGGAATCGCAGGTATGTTTTCTGTTAAGACCTTTGTGTATGTCTAATGTCATGTTTTCTTTTTTTCTGGCAGGGCGCGTCGCTGATGGAATCGCAGGTATGTTTTCTGTTAAGACCTTTGTGTATGTCTAATGTCATGTTTTCTTTTTTTCTGGCAGGGCGCGTCGCTGATGGAATCGCAGGTATGTTTTCTGTTAAGACCTTTGTGTATGTCTAATGTCATGTTTTCTTTTTTTCTGGCAGGGCGCGTCGCTGATGGAATCGCAGGTATGTTTTCTGTTAAGACCTTTGTGTATGTCTAATGTCATGTTTTCTTTTTTTCTGGCAGGGCGCGTCGCTGATGGAATCGCAGGTATGTTTTCTGTTAAGACCTTTGTGTATGTCTAATGATGCCTTTTTCTTTTTTTTTCCTTTAGGTCGTGTGGCCTACAGACATTTGAGGGTATGTTTTCTGTTAAGACCTTTATGTATGTCTAATGTCATGTTTTCTTTTTTTCTGGCAGGGCGCGTCGCTGATGGAATCGCAGGTATGTTTTCTGTTAAGACCTTTGTGTATGTCTAATGTCATGTTTTCTTTTTTTCTGGCAGGGTGCGTCGCTGATGGAATCGCAGGTATGTTTTCTGTTAAGACCTTTGTGTATGTCTAATGTCATGTTTTCTTTTTTTCTGGCAGGGCGCGTCGCTGATGGAATCGCAGGTATGTTTTCTGTTAAGACCTTTGTGTATGTCTAATGTCATGTTTTCTTTTTTTTCTGGCAGGGCGCGTCGCTGATGGAATCGCAGGTATGTTTTCTGTTAAGACCTTTGTGTATGTCTAATGTCATGTTTTCTTTTTTCTGGCAGGGCGCATCGCTGATGGAATCGCAGGTATGTTTTCTGTTAAGACCTTTGTGTATGTCTAATGTCATGTTTTCTTTTTTTCTGGCAGGGCGCGTCGCTGATGGAATCGCAGGTATGTTTTCTGTTAAGACCTTTGTGTATGTCTAATGTCATGTTTTCTTTTTTTCTGGCAGGGCGCGTCGCTGATGGAATCGCAGGTATGTTTTCTGTTAAGACCTTTGTGTATGTCTAATGTCATGTTTTCTTTTTTTCTGGCAGGGCGCGCCGCTGATGGAATCGCAGGTATGTTTTCTGTTAAGACCTTTGTGTATGTCTAATGATGCCTTTTTCTTTTTTTTCCTTTAGGTCGTGTGGCCTACAGACATTTGAGGGTATGTTTTCTGTTAAGACCTTTGTGTATGTCTAATGTCATGTTTTCTTTTTTTCTGGCAGGGCGCGTCGCTGATGGAATCGCAGGTATGTTTTCTGTCAAGACCTTTGTGTATGTCTAATGTCATGTTTTCTTTTTTTCTGGCAGGGCGCGTCGCTGATGGAATCGCAGGTATGTTTTCTGTCAAGACCTTTGTGTATGTCTAATGTCATGTTTTCTTTTTTTCTGGCAGGGCGCGTCGCTGTGGAATCGCAGGTATGTTTTCTGTTAAGACCTTTGTGTATTTCTAATGATGCCTTTTTCTTTTTTTTTCCTTTAGGTCGTGTGGCCTACAGACATTTGAGGGTATGTTTTCTGTTAAGACCTTTGTGTATGTCTAATGTCATGTTTTCTTTTTTTCTGGCAGGGCGCGTCGCTGATGGAATCGCAGGTATGTTTTCTGTTAAGACCTTTGTGTATGTCTAATGATGCCTTTTTCTTTTTTTTTCCTTTAGGTCGTGTGGCCTACAGACATTTGAGGGTATGTTTTCTGTTAAGACCTTTGTGTATGTCTAATGTCATGTTTTCTTTTTTTCTGGCAGGGCGCTTCGCTGATGGAATCGCAGGTATGTTTTCTGTTAAGACCTTTTTGTATGTCTAATGTTATGTTTTCTTTTTTTCTGGCAGGGCGCGTTGCTGATGGAATCGCAGGTATGTTTTCTGTTAAGACCTTTGTGTATGTCTAATGTCATGTTTTCTTTTTTTTCTGGCAGGGCGCGTCGCTGATGGAATCGCAGGTATGTTTTCTGTTAAGACCTTTGTGTATGTCTAATGTCATGTTTTCCTTTTTTCTGGCAGGGCGCGTCGCTGATGGAATCGCAGGTATGTTTTCTGTTAAGACCTTTGTGTATGTCTAATGTCATGTTTTCTTTTTTTCTGGCAGGGCGCGTCGCTGATGGAATCGCAGGTATGTTTTCTGTTAAGACCTTTGTGTATGTCTAATGTCATGTTTTCTTTTTTTCTGGCAGGGCGCGTCGCTGATGGAATCGCAGGTATGTTTTCTGTTAAGACCTTTGTGTATGTCTAATGTCATGTTTTCTTTTTTTCTGGCAGGGCGCGTCGGTGATGGAATCGCAGGTATGTTTTCTGTTAAGACCTTTGTGTATGTCTAATGTCATGTTTTCTTTTTTTCTGGCAGGGCGCGTCGCTGATGGAATCGCAGGTATGTTTTCTGTTAAGACCTTTGTGTATGTCTAATGTCATGTTTTCTTTTTTTCTGGCAGGGCGCGTCGCTGATGGAATCGCAGGTATGTTTTCTGTTAAGACCTTTGTGTATGTCTAATGATGCCTTTTTCTTTTTTTTTCCTTTAGGTCGTGTGGCCTACAGACATTTGAGGGTATGTTTTCTGTTAAGACCTTTATGTATGTCTAATGTCATGTTTTCTTTTTTTCTGGCAGGGCGCGTCGCTGATGGAATCGCAGGTATGTTTTCTGTTAAGACCTTTGTGTATGTCTAATGTCATGTTTTCTTTTTTTCTGGCAGGGTGCGTCGCTGATGGAATCGCAGGTATGTTTTCTGTTAAGACCTTTGTGTATGTCTAATGTCATGTTTTCTTTTTTTCTGGCAGGGCGCGTCGCTGATGGAATCGCAGGTATGTTTTCTGTT
The DNA here is from genome assembly GCF_036588685.1 of Mytilus trossulus. Lineage (NCBI taxonomy): Eukaryota > Metazoa > Mollusca > Bivalvia > Mytilida > Mytilidae > Mytilus > Mytilus trossulus. Next base: position 14,308 of record NW_026963329.1, read on the forward strand.
AAGACCTTTGTGTATGTCTAATGTCATGTTTTCTTTTTTTTCTGGCAGGGCGCGTCGCTGATGGAATCGCAGGTATGTTTTCTGTTAAGACCTTTGTGTATGTCTAATGTCATGTTTTCTTTTTTCTGGCAGGGCGCGTCGCTGATGGAATCGCAGGTATGTTTTCTGTTAAGACCTTTGTGTATGTCTAATGATGCCTTTTTCTTTTTTTTTCCTTTAGGTCGTGTGGCCTACAGACATTTGAGGGTATGTTTTCTGTTAAGACCTTTGTGTATGTCTAATGTCATGTTTTCTTTTTTTCTGGCAGGGCGCGTCGCTGATGGAATCGCAGGTATGTTTTCTGTTAAGACCTTTGTGTATGTCTAATGTCATGTTTTCTTTTTTTCTGGCAGGGTGCGTCGCTGATGGAATCGCAGGTATGTTTTCTGTTAAGACCTTTGTGTATGTCTAATGTCATGTTTTCTTTTTTTCTGGCAGTGCGCGTCGCTGATGGAATCGCAGGTATGTTTTCTGTTAAGACCTTTGTGTATGTCTAATGTCATGTTTTCTTTTTTTCTGGCAGGGCGCGTCGCTGATGGAATCGCAGGTATGTTTTCTGTTAAGACCTTTGTGTATGTCTAATGTCATGTTTTCTTTTTTTCTGGCAGGGCGCGTCGCTGATGGAATCGCAGGTATGTTTTCTGTTAAGACCTTTGTGTATGTCTAATGTCATGTTTTCTTTTTTTCTGGCAGGGCGCGTCGCTGATGGAATCGCAGGTATGTTTTCTGTTCAGATCTTTGTGTATGTCTAATGTCATGTTTTCTTTTTTTCTGGCAGGGCGCGTCGCTGATGGAATCGCAGGTATGTTTTCTGTTAAGACCTTTGTGTATGTCTAATGTCATGTTTTCTTTTTTTTCTGGCAGGGCGCGTCGCTGATGGAATCGCAGGTATGTTTTCTGTTAAGACCTTTATGTATGTCTAATGTCATGTTTTCTTTTTTTCTGGCAGGGCGCGTCGCTGATGGAATCGCAGGTATGTTTTCTGTTAAGACCTTTGTGTATGTCTAATGTCATGTTTTCTTTTTTTCTGGCAGGGCGCGTCGCTGATGGAATCGCAGGTATGTTTTCTGTTAAGACCTTTGTGTATGTCTAATGTCATGTTTTCTTTTTTTTCTGGCAGGGCGCGTCGCTGATGGAATCGCAGGTATGTTTTCTGTTCAGACCTTTGTGTATGTCTAATGTCATGTTTTCTTTTTTTCTGGCAGGGCGCGTCGCTGATGGAATCGCAGGTATGTTTTCTGTTAAGACCTTTGTGTATGTCTAATGTCATGTTTTCTTTTTTTTCTGGCAGGGCGCGTCGCTGATGGAATCGCAGGTATGTTTTCTGTTAAGACCTTTATGTATGTCTAATGTCATGTTTTCTTTTTTTCTGGCAGGGCGCGTCGCTGATGGAATCGCAGGTATGTTTTCTGTTAAGACCTTTGTGTATGTCTAATGTCATGTTTTCTTTTTTTCTGGCAGGGCGCGTCGCTGATGGAATCGCAGGTATGTTTTCTGTTAAGACCTTTGTGTATGTCTAATGTCATGTTTTCTTTTTTTTCTGGCAGGGCGCGTCGCTGATGGAATCGCAGGTATGTTTTCTGTTAAGACCTTTGTGTATGTCTAATGTCATGTTTTCTTTTTTTTCTGGCAGGGCGCGTCGCTGATGGAATCGCAGGTATGTTTTCTGTTAAGACCTTTGTGTATGTCTAATGTCATGTTTTCTTTTTTCTGGCAGGGCGCGTCGCTGATGGAATCGCAGGTATGTTTTCTGTTAAGACCTTTGTGTATGTCTAATGTCATGTTTTCTTTTTTTCTGGCAGGGCGCGTCGCTGATGGAATCGCAGGTATGTTTTCTGTTAAGACCTTTGTGTATGTCTAATGTCATGTTTTCTTTTTTTCTGGCAGGGCGCGTCGCTGATGGAATCGCAGGTATGTTTTCTGTTAAGACCTTTGTGTATGTCTAATGTCATGTTTTCTTTTTTTCTGGCAGGGCGCGTCGCTGATGGAATCGCAGGTATGTTTTCTGTTAAGACCTTTGTGTATGTCTAATGATGCCTTTTTCTTTTTTTTCCTTTAGGTCGTGTGGCCTACAGACATTTGAGGGTATGTTTTCTGTTAAGACCTTTGTGTATGTCTAATGTCATGTTTTCTTTTTTTCTGGCAGGGCGCGTCGCTGATGGAATCGCAGGTATGTTTTCTGTCAAGACCTTTGTGTATGTCTAATGTCATGTTTTCTTTTTTTCTGGCAGGGCGCGTCGCTGATGGAATCGCAGGTATGTTTTCTGTCAAGACCTTTGTGTATGTCTAATGTCATGTTTTCTTTTTTTCTGGCAGGGCGCGTCGCTGTGGAATCGCAGGTATGTTTTCTGTTAAGACCTTTGTGTATTTCTAATGATGCCTTTTTCTTTTTTTTTCCTTTAGGTCGTGTGGCCTACAGACATTTGAGGGTATGTTTTCTGTTAAGACCTTTGTGTATGTCTAATGTCATGTTTTCTTTTTTTCTGGCAGGGCGCGTCGCTGATGGAATCGCAGGTATGTTTTCTGTTAAGACCTTTGTGTATGTCTAATGTCATGTTTTCTTTTTTTCTGGCAGGGCGCGTCGGTGATGGAATCGCAGGTATGTTTTCTGTTAAGACCTTTGTGTATGTCTAATGTCATGTTTTCTTTTTTTCTGGCAGGGCGCGTCGCTGATGGAATCGCAGGTATGTTTTCTGTTAAGACCTTTGTGTATGTCTAATGATGCCTTTTTCTTTTTTTTTCCTTTAGGTCGTGTGGCCTACAGACATTTGAGGGTATGTTTTCTGTTAAGACCTTTGTGTATGTCTAATGTCATGTTTTCTTTTTTTCTGGCAGGGCGCGTCGCTGATGGAATCGCAGGTATGTTTTCTGTTAAGACCTTTGTGTATGTCTAATGTCATGTTTTCTTTTTTTCTGGCAGGGTGCGTCGCTGATGGAATCGCAGGTATGTTTTCTGTTAAGACCTTTGTGTATGTCTAATGTCATGTTTTCTTTTTTTCTGGCAGGGCGCGTCGCTGATGGAATCGCAGGTATGTTTTCTGTTAAGACCTTTGTGTATGTCTAATGTCATGTTTTCTTTTTTTCTGGCAGGGCGCGTCGCTGATGGAATCGCAGGTATGTTTTCTGTTAAGACCTTTGTGTATGTCTAATGTCATGTTTTCTTTTTTTTCTGGCAGGGCGCGTCGCTGATGGAATCGCAGGTATGTTTTCTGTTAAGACCTTTGTGTATGTCTAATGTCATGTTTTCTTTTTTTCTGGCAGGGCGCGTCGCTGATGGAATCGCAGGTATGTTTTCTGTTCAGACCTTTGTGTATGTCTAATGTCATGTTTTCTTTTTTTCTGGCAGGGCGCGTCGCTGATGGAATCGCAGGTATGTTTTCTGTTAAGACCTTTGTGTATGTCTAATGTCATGTTTTCTTTTTTTTCTGGCAGGGCGCGTCGCTGATGGAATCGCAGGTATGTTTTCTGTTAAGACCTTTGTGTATGTCTAATGTCATGTTTTCTTTTTTTTCTGGCAGGGCGCGTCGCTGATGGAATCGCAGGTATGTTTTCTGTTAAGACCTTTGTGTATGTCTAATGTCATGTTTTCTTTTTTCTGGCAGGGCGCGTCGCTGATGGAAACGCAGGTATGTTTTCTGTTAAGACCTTTGTGTATGTCTAATGATGCCTTTTTCTTTTTTTTTCCTTTAGGTCGTGTGGCCTACAGACATTTGAGGGTATGTTTTCTGTTAAGACCTTTGTGTATGTCTAATGTCATGTTTTCTTTTTTTCTGGCAGGGCGCGTCGCTGATGGAATCGCAGGTATGTTTTCTGTTAAGACCTTTGTGTATGTCTAATGTCATGTTTTCTTTTTTTCTGGCAGGGTGCGTCGCTGATGGAATCGCAGGTATGTTTTCTGTTAAGACCTTTGTGTATGTCTAATGTCATGTTTTCTTTTTTTCTGGCAGGGCGCGTCGCTGATGGAATCGCAGGTATGTTTTCTGTTAAGACCTTTGTGTATGTCTAATGTCATGTTTTCTTTTTTTCTGGCAGGGCGCGTCGCTGATGGAATCGCAGGTATGTTTTCTGTTAAGACCTTTGTGTATGTCTAATGTCATGTTTTCTTTTTTTTCTGGCAGGGCGCGTCGCTGATGGAATCGCAGGTATGTTTTCTGTTAAGACCTTTGTGTATGTCTAATGTCATGTTTTCTTTTTTCTGGCAGGGCGCGTCGCTGATGGAATCGCAGGTATGTTTTCTGTTAAGACCTTTGTGTATGTCTAATGTCATGTTTTCTTTTTTTCTGGCAGGGCGCGTCGCTGATGGAATCGCAGGTATGTTTTCTGTTAAGACCTTTGTGTATGTCTAATGTCATGTTTTCTTTTTTTCTGGCAGGGCGCGTCGCTGATGGAATCGCAGGTATGTTTTCTGTTAAGACCTTTGTGTATGTCTAATGTCATGTTTTCTTTTTTTCTGGCAGGGCGCGTCGCTGATGGAATCGCAGGTATGTTTTCTGTTAAGACCTTTGTGTATGTCTAATGATGCCTTTTTCTTTTTTTTCCTTTAGGTCGTGTGGCCTACAGACATTTGAGGGTATGTTTTCTGTTAAGACCTTTGTGTATGTCTAATGTCATGTTTTCTTTTTTTCTGGCAGGGCGCGTCGCTGATGGAATCGCAGGTATGTTTTCTGTCAAGACCTTTGTGTATGTCTAATGTCATGTTTTCTTTTTTTCTGGCAGGGCGCGTCGCTGATGGAATCGCAGGTATGTTTTCTGTCAAGACCTTTGTGTATGTCTAATGTCATGTTTTCTTTTTTTCTGGCAGGGCGCGTCGCTGTGGAATCGCAGGTATGTTTTCTGTTAAGACCTTTGTGTATTTCTAATGATGCCTTTTTCTTTTTTTTTCCTTTAGGTCGTGTGGCCTACAGACATTTGAGGGTATGTTTTCTGTTAAGACCTTTGTGTATGTCTAATGTCATGTTTTCTTTTTTTCTGGCAGGGCGCGTCGCTGATGGAATCGCAGGTATGTTTTCTGTTAAGACCTTTGTGTATGTCTAATGATGCCTTTTTCTTTTTTTTTCCTTTAGGTCGTGTGGCCTACAGACATTTGAGGGTATGTTTTCTGTTAAGACCTTTGTGTATGTCTAATGTCATGTTTTCTTTTTTTCTGGCAGGGCGCTTCGCTGATGGAATCGCAGGTATGTTTTCTGTTAAGACCTTTTTGTATGTCTAATGTTATGTTTTCTTTTTTTCTGGCAGGGCGCGTTGCTGATGGAATCGCAGGTATGTTTTCTGTTAAGACCTTTGTGTATGTCTAATGTCATGTTTTCTTTTTTTTCTGGCAGGGCGCGTCGCTGATGGAATCGCAGGTATGTTTTCTGTTAAGACCTTTGTGTATGTCTAATGTCATGTTTTCCTTTTTTCTGGCAGGGCGCGTCGCTGATGGAATCGCAGGTATGTTTTCTGTTAAGACCTTTGTGTATGTCTAATGTCATGTTTTCTTTTTTTCTGGCAGGGCGCGTCGCTGATGGAATCGCAGGTATGTTTTCTGTTAAGACCTTTGTGTATTTCTAATGATGCCTTTTTCTTTTTTTTCCTTTAGGTCGTGTGGCCTACAGACATTTGAGGGTATGTTTTCTGTTAAGACCTTTGTGTATGTCTAATGTCATGTTTTCTTTTTTTCTGGCAGGGCGCGTCGCTGATGGAATCGCAGGTATGTTTTCTGTTAAGACCTTTGTGTATGTCTAATGTCATGTTTTCTTTTTTTCTGGCAGGGCGCGTCGCTGATGGAATCGCAGGTATGTTTTCTGTCAAGACCTTTGTGTATGTCTAATGTCATGTTTTCTTTTTTTCTGGCAGGGCGCGTCACTGATGGAATCGCAGGTATGTTTTCTGTCAAGACCTTTGTGTATGTCTAATGTCATGTTTTCTTTTTTTCTGGCAGGGCGCGTCGCTGTGGAATCGCAGGTATGTTTTCTGTTAAGACCTTTGTGTATTTCTAATGATGCCTTTTTCTTTTTTTTTCCTTTAGGTCGTGTGGCCTACAGACATTTGAGGGTATGTTTTCTGTTAAGACCTTTGTGTATGTCTAATGTCATGTTTTCTTTTTTTCTGGCAGGGCGCGTCGCTGATGGAATCGCAGGTATGTTTTCTGTTAAGACCTTTGTGTATGTCTAATGATGCCTTTTTCTTTTTTTTTCCTTTAGGTCGTGTGGCCTACAGACATTTGAGGGTATGTTTTCTGTTAAGACCTTTGTGTATGTCTAATGTCATGTTTTCTTTTTTTCTGGCAGGGCGCTTCGCTGATGGAATCGCAGGTATGTTTTCTGTTAAGACCTTTTTGTATGTCTAATGTTATGTTTTCTTTTTTTCTGGCAGGGCGCGTTGCTGATGGAATCGCAGGTATGTTTTCTGTTAAGACCTTTGTGTATGTCTAATGTCATGTTTTCTTTTTTTTCTGGCAGGGCGCGTCGCTGATGGAATCGCAGGTATGTTTTCTGTTAAGACCTTTGTGTATGTCTAATGTCATGTTTTCCTTTTTTCTGGCAGGGCGCGTCGCTGATGGAATCGCAGGTATGTTTTCTGTTAAGACCTTTGTGTATGTCTAATGTCATGTTTTCTTTTTTTCTGGCAGGGCGCGTCGGTGATGGAATCGCAGGTATGTTTTCTGTTAAGACCTTTGTGTATGTCTAATGTCATGTTTTCTTTTTTTCTGGCAGGGCGCGTCGCTGATGGAATCGCAGGTATGTTTTCTGTTAAGACCTTTGTGTATGTCTAATGTCATGTTTTCTTTTTTTCTGGCAGGGCGCGTCGCTGATGGAATTGCAGGTATGTTTTCTGTTAAGACCTTTGTGTATGTCTAATGATGCCTTTTTCTTTTTTTTTTCTTTAGGTCGTGTGGCCTACAGACATTTGAGGGTATGTTTTCTGTTAAGACCTTTATGTATGTCTAATGTCATGTTTTCTTTTTTTCTGGCAGGGCGCGTCGCTGATGGAATCGCAGGTATGTTTTCTGTTAAGACCTTTGTGTATGTCTAATGTCATGTTTTCTTTTTTTCTGGCAGGGTGCGTCGCTGATGGAATCGCAGGTATGTTTTCTGTTAAGACCTTTGTGTATGTCTAATGTCATGTTTTCTTTTTTTCTGGCAGGGCGCGTCGCTGATGGAATCGCAGGTATGTTTTCTGTTAAGACCTTTGTGTATGTCTAATGTCATGTTTTCTTTTTTTTCTGGCAGGGCGCGTCGCTGATGGAATCGCAGGTATGTTTTCTGTTAAGACCTTTGTGTATGTCTAATGTCATGTTTTCTTTTTTCTGGCAGGGCGCGTCGCTGATGGAATCGCAGGTATGTTTTCTGTTAAGACCTTTGTGTATGTCTAATGATGCCTTTTTCTTTTTTTTTCCTTTAGGTCGTGTGGCCTACAGACATTTGAGGGTATGTTTTCTGTTAAGACCTTTGTGTATGTCTAATGTCATGTTTTCTTTTTTTCTGGCAGGGCGCGTCGCTGATGGAATCGCAGGTATGTTTTCTGTTAAGACCTTTGTGTATGTCTAATGTCATGTTTTCTTTTTTTCTGGCAGGGCGCGTCGCTGATGGAATCGCAGGTATGTTTTCTGTTAAGACCTTTGTGTATGTCTAATGTCATGTTTTCTTTTTTTCTGGCAGGGCGCGTCGCTGATGGAATCGCAGGTATGTTTTCTGTTAAGACCTTTGTGTATGTCTAATGTCATGTTTTCTTTTTTTCTGGCAGGGCGCGTCGCTGATGGAATCGCAGGTATGTTTTCTGTTAAGACCTTTGTGTATGTCTAATGTCATGTTTTCTTTTTTTTCTGGCAGGGCGCGTCGCTGATGGAATCGCAGGTATGTTTTCTGTTAAGACCTTTGTGTATGTCTAATGTCATGTTTTCTTTTTTCTGGCAGGGCACGTCGCTGATGGAATCGCAGGTATGTTTTCTGTTAAGACCTTTGTGTATGTCTAATGATGCCTTTTTGTTTTTTTTTCCTTTAGGTCGTGTGGCCTACAGACATTTGAGGGTATGTTTTCTGTTAAGACCTTTGTGTATGTCTAATGTCATGTTTTCTTTTTTTCTGGCAGGGCGCGTCGCTGATGGAATCGCAGGTATGTTTTCTGTTAAGACCTTTATGTATGTCTAATGTCATGTTTTCTTTTTTTCTGGCAGGGAGCGTCGGTGATGGAATCGCAGGTATGTTTTCTGTTAAGACCTTTGTGTATGTCTAATGTCATGTTTCCTTTTTTTCTGGCAGGGCGCGTCGCTGATGGAATCGCAGGTATGTTTTCTGTTAAGACCTTTGTGTATGTCTAATGATGCCTTTTTCTTTTTTTTTCCTTTAGGTCGTGTGGCCTACAGACATTTGAGGGTATGTTTTCTGTTAAGACCTTTATGTATGTCTAATGTCATGTTTTCTTTTTTTCTGGCAGGGCGCGTCGCTGATGGAATCGCAGGTATGTTTTCTGTTAAGACCTTTGTGTATGTCTAATGTCATGTTTTCTTTTTTTCTGGCAGGGCGCGTCGCTGATGGAATCGCAGGTATGTTTTCTGTTAAGACCTTTGTGTATGTCTAATGTCATGTTTTCTTTTTTTTCTGGCAGGGCGCGTCGCTGATGGAATCGCAGGTATGTTTTCTGTTAAGACCTTTGTGTATGTCTAATGTCATGTTTTCTTTTTTCTGGCAGGGCGCGTCGCTGATGGAATCGCAGGTATGTTTTCTGTTAAGACCTTTGTGTATGTCTAATGATGCCTTTTTCTTTTTTTTTCCTTTAGGTCGTGTGGCCTACAGACATTTGAGGGTATGTTTTCTGTTAAGACCTTTGTGTATGTCTAATGTCATGTTTTCTTTTTTTCTGGCAGGGCGCGTCGCTGATGGAATCGCAGGTATGTTTTCTGTTAAGACCTTTGTGTATGTCTAATGTCATGTTTTCTTTTTTTCTGGCAGGGTGCGTCGCTGATGGAATCGCAGGTATGTTTTCTGTTAAGACCTTTGTGTATGTCTAATGTCATGTTTTCTTTTTTTCTGGCAGGGCGCGTCGCTGATGGAATCGCAGGTATGTTTTCTGTTAAGACCTTTGTGTATGTCTAATGTCATGTTTTCTTTTTTTCTGGCAGGGCGCGTCGCTGATGGAATCGCAGGTATGTTTTCTGTTAAGACCTTTGTGTATGTCTAATGTCATGTTTTCTTTTTTTCTGGCAGGGCGCGTCGCTGATGGAATCGCAGGTATGTTTTCTGTTAAGACCTTTGTGTATGTCTAATGTCATGTTTTCTTTTTTTTCTGGCAGGGCGCGTCCCTGATGGAATCGCAGGTATGTTTTCTGTTAAGACCTTTGTGTATGTCTAATGTCATGTTTTCTTTTTTCTGGCAGGGCACGTCGCTGATGGAATCGCAGGTATGTTTTCTGTTAAGACCTTTGTGTATGTCTAATGATGCCTTTTTGTTTTTTTTTCCTTTAGGTCGTGTGGCCTACAGACATTTGAGGGTATGTTTTCTGTTAAGACCTTTGTGTATGTCTAATGTCATGTTTTCTTTTTTTCTGGCAGGGCGCGTCGCTGATGGAATCGCAGGTATGTTTTCTGTTAAGACCTTTATGTATGTCTAATGTCATGTTTTCTTTTTTTCTGGCAGGGAGCGTCGGTGATGGAATCGCAGGTATGTTTTCTGTTAAGACCTTTGTGTATGTCTAATGTCATGTTTCCTTTTTTTCTGGCAGGGCGCGTCGCTGATGGAATCGCAGGTATGTTTTCTGTTAAGACCTTTGTGTATGTCTAATGATGCCTTTTTCTTTTTTTTTCCTTTAGGTCGTGTGGCCTACAGACATTTGAGGGTATGTTTTCTGTTAAGACCTTTATGTATGTCTAATGTCATGTTTTCTTTTTTTCTGGCAGGGCGCGTCGCTGATGGAACCGCAGGTATGTTTTCTGTTAAGACCTTTGTGTATGTCTAATGTCATGTTTTCTTTTTTTCTGGCAGGGCGCGTCGCTGATGGAATCGCAGGTATGTTTTCTGTTAAGACCTTTGTGTATGTCTAATGATGCCTTTTTCTTTTTTTTTCCTTTAGGTCGTGTGGCCTACAGACATTTGAGGGTATGTTTTCTGTTAAGACCTTTATGTATGTCTAATGTCATGTTTTCTTTTTTTCTGGCAGGGCGCGTCGCTGATGGAATCGCAGGTATGTTTTCTGTTAAGACCTTTGTGTATGTCTAATGATGCCTTTTTCTTTTTTTTTCCTTTAGGTCGTGTGGCCTACAGACATTTGAGGGTATGTTTTCTGTTAAGACCTTTGTGTATGTCTAATGTCATGTTTTCTTTTTTTCTGGCAGGGCGCTTCGCTGATGGAATCGCAGGTATGTTTTCTGTTAAGACCTTTTTGTATGTCTAATGTTATGTTTTCTTTTTTTCTGGCAGGGCGCGTTGCTGATGGAATCGCAGGTATGTTTTCTGTTAAGACCTTTGTGTATGTCTAATGTCATGTTTTCTTTTTTTTCTGGCAGGGCGCGTCGCTGATGGAATCGCAGGTATGTTTTCTGTTAAGACCTTTGTGTATGTCTAATGTCATGTTTTCCTTTTTTCTGGCAGGGCGCGTCGCTGATGGAATCGCAGGTATGTTTTCTGTTAAGACCTTTGTGTATGTCTAATGTCATGTTTTCTTTTTTTCTGGCAGGGCGCGTCGCTGATGGAATCGCAGGTATGTTTTCTGTTAAGACCTTTGTGTATGTCTAATGTCATGTTTTCTTTTTTTCTGGCAGGGCGCGTCGCTGATGGAATCGCAGGTATGTTTTCTGTTAAGACCTTTGTGTATGTCTAATGTCATGTTTTCTTTTTTTCTGGCAGGGCGCGTCGGTGATGGAATCGCAGGTATGTTTTCTGTTAAGACCTTTGTGTATGTCTAATGTCATGTTTTCTTTTTTTCTGGCAGGGCGCGTCGCTGATGGAATCGCAGGTATGTTTTCTGTTAAGACCTTTGTGTATGTCTAATGATGCCTTTTTCTTTTTTTTTCCTTTAGGTCGTGTGGCCTACAGACATTTGAGGGTATGTTTTCTGTTAAGACCTTTATGTATGTCTAATGTCATGTTTTCTTTTTTTCTGGCAGGGCGCGTCGCTGATGGAATCGCAGGTATGTTTTCTGTTAAGACCTTTGTGTATGTCTAATGTCATGTTTTCTTTTTTTCTGGCAGGGCGCGTCGGTGATGGAATCGCAGGTATGTTTTCTGTTAAGACCTTTGTGTATGTCTAATGTCATGTTTTCTTTTTTTCTGGCAGGGCGCGTCGCTGATGGAATCGCAGGTATGTTTTCTGTTAAGACCTTTGTGTATGTCTAATGTCATGTTTTCTTTTTTTCTGGCAGGGCGCGTCGCTGATGGAATTGCAGGTATGTTTTCTGTTAAGACCTTTGTGTATGTCTAATGATGCCTTTTTCTTTTTTTTTTCTTTAGGTCGTGTGGCCTACAGACATTTGAGGGTATGTTTTCTGTTAAGACCTTTATGTATGTCTAATGTCATGTTTTCTTTTTTTCTGGCAGGGCGCGTCGCTGATGGAATCGCAGGTATGTTTTCTGTTAAGACCTTTGTGTATGTCTAATGTCATGTTTTCTTTTTTTCTGGCAGGGTGCGTCGCTGATGGAATCGCAGGTATGTTTTCTGTTAAGACCTTTGTGTATGTCTAATGTCATGTTTTCTTTTTTTCTGGCAGGGCGCGTCGCTGATGGAATCGCAGGTATGTTTTCTGTTAAGACCTTTGTGTATGTCTAATGTCATGTTTTCTTTTTTTTCTGGCAGGGCGCGTCGCTGATGGAATCGCAGGTATGTTTTCTGTTAAGACCTTTGTGTATGTCTAATGTCATGTTTTCTTTTTTCTGGCAGGGCGCGTCGCTGATGGAATCGAAGGTATGTTTTCTGTTAAGACCTTTGTGTATGTCTAATGATGCCTTTTTCTTTTTTTTTCCTTTAGGTCGTGTGGCCTACAGACATTTGAGGGTATGTTTTCTGTTAAGACCTTTGTGTATGTCTAATGTCATGTTTTCTTTTTTTCTGGCAGGGCGCGTCGCTGATGGAATCGCAGGTATGTTTTCTGTTAAGACCTTTGTGTATGTCTAATGTCATGTTTTCTTTTTTTCTGGCAGGGTGCGTCGCTGATGGAATCGCAGGTATGTTTTCTGTTAAGACCTTTGTGTATGTCTAATGTCATGTTTTCTTTTTTTCTGGCAGTGCGCGTCGCTGATGGAATCGCAGGTATGTTTTCTGTTAAGACCTTTGTGTATGTCTAATGTCATGTTTTCTTTTTTTCTGGCAGGGCGCGTCGCTGATGGAATCGCAGGTATGTTTTCTGTTAAGACCTTTGTGTATGTCTAATGTCATGTTTTCTTTTTTTCTGGCAGGGCGCGTCGCTGATGGAATCGCAGGTATGTTTTCTGTTAAGACCTTTGTGTATGTCTAATGTCATGTTTTCTTTTTTTCTGGCAGGGCGCGTCGCTGATGGAATCGCAGGTATGTTTTCTGTTCAGACCTTTGTGTATGTCTAATGTCATGTTTTCTTTTTTTCTGGCAGGGCGCGTCGCTGATGGAATCGCAGGTATGTTTTCTGTTAAGACCTTTGTGTATGTCTAATGTCATGTTTTCTTTTTTTTCTGGCAGGGCGCGTCGCTGCTGGAATCGCAGGTATGTTTTCTGTTAAGACCTTTCTGTATGTCTAATGTCATGTTTTCTTTTTTTCTGGCAGGGCGCGTCGCTGATGGAATCGCAGGTATGTTTTCTGTTAAGACCTTTGTGTATGTCTAATGTCATGTTTTCTTTTTTTCTGGCAGGGCGCGTCGCTGATGGAATCACAGGTATGTTTTCTGTTAAGACCTTTGTGTATGTCTAATGTCATGTTTTCTTTTTTTTCTGGCAGGGCGCGTCGCTGATGGAATCGCAGGTATGTTTTCTGTTAAGACCTTTGTGTATGTCTAATGTCATGTTTTCTTTTTTCTGGCAGGGCGCGTCGCTGATGGAATCGCAGGTATGTTTTCTGTTAAGACCTTTGTGTATGTCTAATGATGCCTTTTTCTTTTTTTTTCCTTTAGGTCGTGTGGCCTACAGACATTTGAGGGTATGTTTTCTGTTAAGACCTTTGTGTATGTCTAATGTCATGTTTTCTTTTTTTCTGGCAGGGCGCGTCGCTGATGGAATCGCAGGTATGTTTTCTGTTAAGACCTTTGTGTATGTCTAATGTCATGTTTTCTTTTTTTCTGGCAGGGCGCGTCGCTGATGGAATCGCAGGTATGTTTTCTGTTAAGACCTTTGTGTATGTCTAATGTCATGTTTTCTTTTTTTCTGGCAGGGCGCGTCGCTGATGGAATCGCAGGTATGTTTTCTGTTAAGACCTTTGTGTATGTCTAATGTCATGTTTTCTTTTTTTCTGGCAGGGCGCGTCGCTGATGGAATCGCAGGTATGTTTTCTGTTAAGACCTTTGTGTATGTCTAATGTCATGTTTTCTTTTTTTTCTGGCAGGGCGCGTCGCTGATGGAATCGCAGGTATGTTTTCTGTTAAGACCTTTGTGTATGTCTAATGTCATGTTTTCTTTTTTCTGGCAGGGCACGTCGCTGATGGAATCGCAGGTATGTTTTCTGTTAAGACCTTTGTGTATGTCTAATGATGCCTTTTTGTTTTTTTTTCCTTTAGGTCGTGTGGCCTACAGACATTTGAGGGTATGTTTTCTGTTAAGACCTTTGTGTATGTCTAATGTCATGTTTTCTTTTTTTCTGGCAGGGCGCGTCGCTGATGGAATCGCAGGTATGTTTTCTGTTAAGACCTTTATGTATGTCTAATGTCATGTTTTCTTTTTTTCTGGCAGGGAGCGTCGGTGATGGAATCGCAGGTATGTTTTCTGTTAAGACCTTTGTGTATGTCTAATGTCATGTTTCCTTTTTTTCTGGCAGGGCGCGTCGCTGATGGAATCGCAGGTATGTTTTCTGTTAAGACCTTTGTGTATGTCTAATGATGCCTTTTTCTTTTTTTTTCCTTTAGGTCGTGTGGCCTACAGACATTTGAGGGTATGTTTTCTGTTAAGACCTTTATGTATGTCTAATGTCATGTTTTCTTTTTTTCTGGCAGGGCGCGTCGCTGATGGAATCGCAGGTATGTTTTCTGTTAAGACCTTTGTGTATGTCTAATGTCATGTTTTCTTTTTTTCTGGCAGGGCGCGTCGCTGATGGAATCGCAGGTATGTTTTCTGTTAAGACCTTTGTGTATGTCTAATGTCATGTTTTCTTTTTTTTCTGGCAGGGCGCGTCGCTGATGGAATCGCAGGTATGTTTTCTGTTAAGACCTTTGTGTATGTCTAATGTCATGTTTTCTTTTTTCTGGCAGGGCGCGTCGCTGATGGAATCGCAGGTATGTTTTCTGTTAAGACCTTTGTGTATGTCTAATGATGCCTTTTTCTTTTTTTTTCCTTTAGGTCGTGTGGCCTACAGACATTTGAGGGTATGTTTTCTGTTAAGACCTTTGTGTATGTCTAATGTCATGTTTTCTTTTTTTCTGGCAGGGCGTGTCGCTGATGGAATCGCAGGTATGTTTTCTGTTAAGACCTTTGTGTATGTCTAATGTCATGTTTTCTTTTTTTCTGGCAGGGTGCGTCGCTGATGGAATCGCAGGTATGTTTTCTGTTAAGACCTTTGTGTATGTCTAATGTCATGTTTTCTTTTTTTCTGGCAGGGCGCGTCGCTGATGGAATCGCAGGTATGTTTTCTGTTAAGACCTTTGTGTATGTCTAATGTCATGTTTTCTTTTTTTCTGGCAGGGCGCGTCGCTGATGGAATCGCAGGTATGTTTTCTGTTAAGACCTTTGTGTATGTCTAATGTCATGTTTTCTTTTTTTCTGGCAGGGCGCGTCGCTGATGGAATCGCAGGTATGTTTTCTGTTAAGACCTTTGTGTATGTCTAATGTCATGTTTTCTTTTTTTTCTGGCAGGGCGCGTCCCTGATGGAATCGCAGGTATGTTTTCTGTTAAGACCTTTGTGTATGTCTAATGTCATGTTTTCTTTTTTCTGGCAGGGCACGTCGCTGATGGAATCGCAGGTATGTTTTCTGTTAAGACCTTTGTGTATGTCTAATGATGCCTTTTTGTTTTTTTTTCCTTTAGGTCGTGTGGCCTACAGACATTTGAGGGTATGTTTTCTGTTAAGACCTTTGTGTATGTCTAATGTCATGTTTTCTTTTTTTCTGGCAGGGCGCGTCGCTGATGGAATCGCAGGTATGTTTTCTGTTAAGACCTTTATGTATGTCTAATGTCATGTTTTCTTTTTTTCTGGCAGGGAGCGTCGGTGATGGAATCGCAGGTATGTTTTCTGTTAAGACCTTTGTGTATGTCTAATGTCATGTTTCCTTTTTTTCTGGCAGGGCGCGTCGCTGATGGAATCGCAGGTATGTTTTCTGTTAAGACCTTTGTGTATGTCTAATGATGCCTTTTTCTTTTTTTTTCCTTTAGGTCGTGTGGCCTACAGACATTTGAGGGTATGTTTTCTGTTAAGACCTTTATGTATGTCTAATGTCATGTTTTCTTTTTTTCTGGCAGGGCGCGTCGCTGATGGAACCGCAGGTATGTTTTCTGTTAAGACCTTTGTGTATGTCTAATGTCATGTTTTCTTTTTTTCTGGCAGGGCGCGTCGCTGATGGAATCGCAGGTATGTTTTCTGTTAAGACCTTTGTGTATGTCTAATGATGCCTTTTTCTTTTTTTTTCCTTTAGGTCGTGTGGCCTACAGACATTTGAGGGTATGTTTTCTGTTAAGACCTTTATGTATGTCTAATGTCATGTTTTCTTTTTTTCTGGCAGGGCGCGTCGCTGATGGAATCGCAGGTATGTTTTCTGTTAAGACCTTTGTGTATGTCTAATGATGCCTTTTTCTTTTTTTTTCCTTTAGGTCGTGTGGCCTACAGACATTTGAGGGTATGTTTTCTGTTAAGACCTTTGTGTATGTCTAATGTCATGTTTTCTTTTTTTCTGGCAGGGCGCTTCGCTGATGGAATCGCAGGTATGTTTTCTGTTAAGACCTTTTTGTATGTCTAATGTTATGTTTTCTTTTTTTCTGGCAGGGCGCGTTGCTGATGGAATCGCAGGTATGTTTTCTGTTAAGACCTTTGTGTATGTCTAATGTCATGTTTTCTTTTTTTTCTGGCAGGGCGCGTCGCTGATGGAATCGCAGGTATGTTTTCTGTTAAGACCTTTGTGTATGTCTAATGTCATGTTTTCCTTTTTTCTGGCAGGGCGCGTCGCTGATGGAATCGCAGGTATGTTTTCTGTTAAGACCTTTGTGTATGTCTAATGTCATGTTTTCTTTTTTTCTGGCAGGGCGCGTCGCTGATGGAATCGCAGGTATGTTTTCTGTTAAGACCTTTGTGTATGTCTAATGTCATGTTTTCTTTTTTTCTGGCAGGGCGCGTCGCTGATGGAATCGCAGGTATGTTTTCTGTTAAGACCTTTGTGTATGTCTAATGTCATGTTTTCTTTTTTTCTGGCAGGGCGCGTCGGTGATGGAATCGCAGGTATGTTTTCTGTTAAGACCTTTGTGTATGTCTAATGTCATGTTTTCTTTTTTTCTGGCAGGGCGCGTCGCTGATGGAATCGCAGGTATGTTTTCTGTTAAGACCTTTGTGTATGTCTAATGATGCCTTTTTCTTTTTTTTTCCTTTAGGTCGTGTGGCCTACAGACATTTGAGGGTATGTTTTCTGTTAAGACCTTTATGTATGTCTAATGTCATGTTTTCTTTTTTTCTGGCAGGGCGCGTCGCTGATGGAATCGCAGGTATGTTTTCTGTTAAGACCTTTGTGTATGTCTAATGTCATGTTTTCTTTTTTTCTGGCAAGGTGCGTCGCTGATGGAATCGCAGGTATGTTTTCTGTTAAGACCTTTGTGTATGTCTAATGTCATGTTTTCTTTTTTTCTGGCAGGGCGCGTCGCTGATGGAATCGCAGGTATGTTTTCTGTTAAGACCTTTGTGTATGTCTAATGTCATGTTTTCTTTTTTTTCTGGCAGGGCGCGTCGCTGATGGAATCGCAGGTATGTTTTCTGTTAAGACCTTTGTGTATGTCTAATGTCATGTTTTCTTTTTTCTGGCAGGGCGCGTCGCTGATGGAATCGCAGGTATGTTTTCTGTTAAGACCTTTGTGTATGTCTAATGATGCCTTTTTCTTTTTTTTTCCTTTAGGTCGTGTGGCCTACAGACATTTGAGGGTATGTTTTCTGTTAAGACCTTTGTGTATGTCTAATGTCATGTTTTCTTTTTTTCTGGCAGGGCGCGTCGCTGATGGAATCGCAGGTATGTTTTCTGTTAAGACCTTTGTGTATGTCTAATGTCATGTTTTCTTTTTTTTCTGGCAGGGCGCGTCGCTGATGGAATCGCAGGTATGTTTTCTGTTAAGACCTTTGTGTATGTCTAATGTCATGTTTTCTTTTTTCTGGCAGGGCGCGTCGCTGATGGAAACGCAGGTATGTTTTCTGTTAAGACCTTTGTGTATGTCTAATGATGCCTTTTTCTTTTTTTTTCCTTTAGGTCGTGTGGCCTACAGACATTTGAGGGTATGTTTTCTGTTAAGACCTTTGTGTATGTCTAATGTCATGTTTTCTTTTTTTCTGGCAGGGCGCGTCGCTGATGGAATCGCAGGTATGTTTTCTGTTAAGACCTTTGTGTATGTCTAATGTCATGTTTTCTTTTTTTCTGGCAGGGTGCGTCGCTGATGGAATCGCAGGTATGTTTTCTGTTAAGACCTTTGTGTATGTCTAATGTCATGTTTTCTTTTTTTCTGGCAGGGCGCGTCGCTGATGGAATCGCAGGTATGTTTTCTGTTAAGACCTTTGTGTATGTCTAATGTCATGTTTTCTTTTTTTCTGGCAGGGCGCGTCGCTGATGGAATCGCAGGTATGTTTTCTGTTAAGACCTTTGTGTATGTCTAATGTCATGTTTTCTTTTTTTCTGGCAGGGCGCGTCGCTGATGGAATCGCAGGTATGTTTTCTGTTAAGACCTTTGTGTATGTCTAATGTCATGTTTTCTTTTTTTTCTGGCAGGGCGCGTCGCTGATGGAATCGCAGGTATGTTTTCTGTTAAGACCTTTGTGTATGTCTAATGTCATGTTTTCTTTTTTCTGGCAGGGCACGTCGCTGATGGAATCGCAGGTATGTTTTCTGTTAAGACCTTTGTGTATGTCTAATGATGCCTTTTTGTTTTTTTTTCCTTTAGGTCGTGTGGCCTACAGACATTTGAGGGTATGTTTTCTGTTAAGACCTTTGTGTATGTCTAATGTCATGTTTTCTTTTTTTCTGGCAGGGCGCGTCGCTGATGGAATCGCAGGTATGTTTTCTGTTAAGACCTTTATGTATGTCTAATGTCATGTTTTCTTTTTTTCTGGCAGGGAGCGTCGGTGATGGAATCGCAGGTATGTTTTCTGTTAAGACCTTTGTGTATGTCTAATGTCATGTTTCCTTTTTTTCTGGCAGGGCGCGTCGCTGATGGAATCGCAGGTATGTTTTCTGTTAAGACCTTTGTGTATGTCTAATGATGCCTTTTTCTTTTTTTTTCCTTTAGGTCGTGTGGCCTACAGACATTTGAGGGTATGTTTTCTGTTAAGACCTTTGTGTATGTCTAATGTCATGTTTTCTTTTTTTCTGGCAGGGCGCGTCGCTGATGGAATCGCAGGTATGTTTTCTGTTAAGACCTTTGTGTATGTCTAATGTCATGTTTTCTTTTTTTCTGGCAGGGCGCGTCGCTGATGGAATCGCAGGTATGTTTTCTGTTAAGACCTTTGTGTATGTCTAATGTCATGTTTTCTTTTTTTCTGGCAGGGCGCGTCGGTGATGGAATCGCAGGTATGTTTTCTGTTAAGACCTTTGTGTATGTCTAATGTCATGTTTTCTTTTTTTCTGGCAGGGCGCGTCGCTGATGGAATCGCAGGTATGTTTTCTGTTAAGACCTTTGTGTATGTCTAATGTCATGTTTTCTTTTTTTCTGGCAGGGCGCGTCACTGATGGAATCGCAGGTATGTTTTCTGTTAAGACCTTTGTGTATGTCTAATGTCATGTTTTCTTTTTTTCTGGCAGGGCACGTCGCTGATGGAATCGCAGGTATGTTTTCTGTCAAGACCTTTGTGTATGTCTAATGTCATGTTTTCTTTTTTTCTGGCAGGGCGCGTCACTGATGGAATCGCAGGTATGTTTTCTGTCAAGACCTTTGTGTATGTCTAATGTCATGTTTTCTTTTTTTCTGGCAGGGCGCGTCGCTGTGGAATCGCAGGTATGTTTTCTGTTAAGACCTTTGTGTATTTCTAATGATGCCTTTTTCTTTTTTTTTCCTTTAGGTCGTGTGGCCTACAGACATTTGAGGGTATGTTTTCTGTTAAGACCTTTGTGTATGTCTAATGTCATGTTTTCTTTTTTTCTGGCAGGGCGCTTCGCTGATGGAATCGCAGGTATGTTTTCTGTTAAGACCTTTGTGTATGTCTAATGTTATGTTTTCTTTTTTTCTGGCAGGGCGCGTTGCTGATGGAATCGCAGGTATGTTTTCTGTTAAGACCTTTGTGTATGTCTAATGTCATGTTTTCTTTTTTTTCTGGCAGGGCGCGTCGCTGATGGAATCGCAGGTATGTTTTCTGTTAAGACCTTTGTGTATGTCTAATGTCATGTTTTCCTTTTTTCTGGCAGGGCGCGTCGCTGATGGAATCGCAGGTATGTTTTCTGTTAAGACCTTTGTGTATGTCTAATGTCATGTTTTCTTTTTTTCTGGCAGGGCGCGTCGCTGATGGAATCACAGGTATGTTTTCTGTTAAGACCTTTGTGTATGTCTAATGTCATGTTTTCTTTTTTTCTGGCAGGGCGCGTCGCTGATGGAATCGCAGGTATGTTTTCTGTTAAGACCTTTGTGTATGTCTAATGTCATGTTTTCTTTTTTTCTGGCAGGGCGCGTCGGTGATGGAATCGCAGGTATGTTTTCTGTTAAGACCTTTGTGTATGTCTAATGTCATGTTTTCTTTTTTTCTGGCAGGGCGCGTCGGTGATGGAATCGCAGGTATGTTTTCTGTTAAGACCTTTGTGTATGTCTAATGATGCCTTTTTCTTTTTTTTTCCTTTAGGTCGTGTGGCCTACAGACATTTGAGGGTATGTTTTCTGTTAAGACCTTTATGTATGTCTAATGTCATGTTTTCTTTTTTTCTGGCAGGGCGCGTCGCTGATGGAATCGCAGGTATGTTTTCTGTTAAGACCTTTGTGTATGTCTAATGTCATGTTTTCTTTTTTTCTGGCAGGGTGCGTCGCTGATGGAATCGCAGGTATGTTTTCTGTTAAGACCTTTGTGTATGTCTAATGTCATGTTTTCTTTTTTTCTGGCAGGGCGCGTCGCTGATGGAATCGCAGGTATGTTTTCTGTTAAGACCTTTGTGTATGTCTAATGTCATGTTTTCTTTTTTTTCTGGCAGGGCGCGTCGCTGATGGAATCGCAGGTATGTTTTCTGTTAAGACCTTTGTGTATGTCTAATGTCATGTTTTCTTTTTTCTGGCAGGGCGCGTCGCTGATGGAATCGCAGGTATGTTTTCTGTTAAGACCTTTGTGTATGTCTAATGATGCCTTTTTCTTTTTTTTTCCTTTAGGTCGTGTGGCCTACAGACATTTGAGGGTATGTTTTCTGTTAAGACCTTTGTGTATGTCTAATGTCATGTTTTCTTTTTTTCTGGCAGGGCGCGTCGCTGATGGAATCGCAGGTATGTTTTCTGTTAAGACCTTTGTGTATGTCTAATGTCATGTTTTCTTTTTTTCTGGCAGGGCGCGTCGCTGATGGAATCGCAGGTATGTTTTCTGTTAAGACCTTTGTGTATGTCTAATGTCATGTTTTCTTTTTTTTCTGGCAGGGCGCGTCGCTGATGGAATCGCAGGTATGTTTTCTGTTAAGACCTTTGTGTATGTCTAATGTCATGTTTTCTTTTTTCTGGCAGGGCACGTCGCTGATGGAATCGCAGGTATGTTTTCTGTTAAGACCTTTGTGTATGTCTAATGATGCCTTTTTGTTTTTTTTTCCTTTAGGTCGTGTGGCCTACAGACATTTGAGGGTATGTTTTCTGTTAAGACCTTTGTGTATGTCTAATGTCATGTTTTCTTTTTTTCTGGCAGGGCGCGTCGCTGATGGAATCGCAGGTATGTTTTCTGTTAAGACCTTTATGTATGTCTAATGTCATGTTTTCTTTTTTTCTGGCAGGGAGCGTCGGTGATGGAATCGCAGGTATGTTTTCTGTTAAGACCTTTGTGTATGTCTAATGTCATGTTTCCTTTTTTTCTGGCAGGGCGCGTCGCTGATGGAATCGCAGGTATGTTTTCTGTTAAGACCTTTGTGTATGTCTAATGATGCCTTTTTCTTTTTTTTTCCTTTAGGTCGTGTGGCCTACAGACATTTGAGGGTATGTTTTCTGTTAAGACCTTTATGTATGTCTAATGTCATGTTTTCTTTTTTTCTGGCAGGGCGCGTCGCTGATGGAATCGCAGGTATGTTTTCTGTTAAGACCTTTGTGTATGTCTAATGTCATGTTTTCTTTTTTTCTGGCAGGGCGCGTCGCTGATGGAATCGCAGGTATGTTTTCTGTTAAGACCTTTGTGTATGTCTAATGTCATGTTTTCTTTTTTTTCTGGCAGGGCGCGTCGCTGATGGAATCGCAGGTATGTTTTCTGTTAAGACCTTTGTGTATGTCTAATGTCATGTTTTCTTTTTTCTGGCAGGGCGCGTCGCTGATGGAATCGCAGGTATGTTTTCTGTTAAGACCTTTGTGTATGTCTAATGATGCCTTTTTCTTTTTTTTTCCTTTAGGTCGTGTGGCCTACAGACATTTGAGGGTATGTTTTCTGTTAAGACCTTTGTGTATGTCTAATGTCATGTTTTCTTTTTTTCTGGCAGGGCGTGTCGCTGATGGAATCGCAGGTATGTTTTCTGTTAAGACCTTTGTGTATGTCTAATGTCATGTTTTCTTTTTTTCTGGCAGGGTGCGTCGCTGATGGAATCGCAGGTATGTTTTCTGTTAAGACCTTTGTGTATGTCTAATGTCATGTTTTCTTTTTTTCTGGCAGGGCGCGTCGCTGATGGAATCGCAGGTATGTTTTCTGTTAAGACCTTTGTGTATGTCTAATGTCATGTTTTCTTTTTTTCTGGCAGGGCGCGTCGCTGATGGAATCGCAGGTATGTTTTCTGTTAAGACCTTTGTGTATGTCTAATGTCATGTTTTCTTTTTTTCTGGCAGGGCGCGTCGCTGATGGAATCGCAGGTATGTTTTCTGTTAAGACCTTTGTGTATGTCTAATGTCATGTTTTCTTTTTTTTCTGGCAGGGCGCGTCCCTGATGGAATCGCAGGTATGTTTTCTGTTAAGACCTTTGTGTATGTCTAATGTCATGTTTTCTTTTTTCTGGCAGGGCACGTCGCTGATGGAATCGCAGGTATGTTTTCTGTTAAGACCTTTGTGTATGTCTAATGATGCCTTTTTGTTTTTTTTTCCTTTAGGTCGTGTGGCCTACAGACATTTGAGGGTATGTTTTCTGTTAAGACCTTTGTGTATGTCTAATGTCATGTTTTCTTTTTTTCTGGCAGGGCGCGTCGCTGATGGAATCGCAGGTATGTTTTCTGTTAAGACCTTTATGTATGTCTAATGTCATGTTTTCTTTTTTTCTGGCAGGGAGCGTCGGTGATGGAATCGCAGGTATGTTTTCTGTTAAGACCTTTGTGTATGTCTAATGTCATGTTTCCTTTTTTTCTGGCAGGGCGCGTCGCTGATGGAATCGCAGGTATGTTTTCTGTTAAGACCTTTGTGTATGTCTAATGATGCCTTTTTCTTTTTTTTTCCTTTAGGTCGTGTGGCCTACAGACATTTGAGGGTATGTTTTCTGTTAAGACCTTTATGTATGTCTAATGTCATGTTTTCTTTTTTTCTGGCAGGGCGCGTCGCTGATGGAACCGCAGGTATGTTTTCTGTTAAGACCTTTGTGTATGTCTAATGTCATGTTTTCTTTTTTTCTGGCAGGGCGCGTCGCTGATGGAATCGCAGGTATGTTTTCTGTTAAGACCTTTGTGTATGTCTAATGTCATGTTTTCTTTTTTTCTGGCAGGGCGCGTCGCTGATGGAATCGCAGGTATGTTTTCTGTTAAGACCTTTGTGTATGTCTAATGTCATGTTTTCTTTTTTTCTGGCAGGGCGCGACGCTGATGGAATCGCAGGTATGTTTTCTGTTAAGACCTTTGTGTATGTCTAATGATGCCTTTTTCTTTTTTTTTCCTTTAGGTCGTGTGGCCTACAGACATTTGAGGGTATGTTTTCTGTTAAGACCTTTGTGTATGTCTAATGTCATGTTTTCTTTTTTTCTGGCAGGGTGCGTCGCTGATGGAATCGCAGGTATGTTTTCTGTTAAGACCTTTGTGTATGTCTAATGTCATGTTTTCTTTTTTTCTGGCAGAGCGCGTCGCTGATGGAATCGCAGGTATGTTTTCTGTTAAGACCTTTATGTATGTCTAATGTCATGTTTTCTTTTTTTCTGGCAGGGAGCGTCGGTGATGGAATCGCAGGTATGTTTTCTGTTAAGACCTTTGTGTATGTCTAATGTCATGTTTCCTTTTTTTCTGGCAGGGCGCGTCGCTGATGGAATCGCAGGTATGTTTTCTGTTAAGACCTTTGTGTATGTCTAATGATGCCTTTTTCTTTTTTTTTCCTTTAGGTCGTGTGGCCTACAGACATTTGAGGGTATGTTTTCTGTTAAGACCTTTATGTATGTCTAATGTCATGTTTTCTTTTTTTCTGGCAGGGCGCGTCGCTGATGGAATCGCAGGTATGTTTTCTGTTAAGACCTTTGTGTATGTCTAATGTCATGTTTTCTTTTTTTCTGGCAGGGCGCGTCGCTGATGGAATCGCAGGTATGTTTTCTGTTAAGACCTTTGTGTATGTCTAATGATGCCTTTTTCTTTTTTTTTCCTTTAGGTCGTGTGGCCTACAGACATTTGAGGGTATGTTTTCTGTTAAGACCTTTATGTATGTCTAATGTCATGTTTTCTTTTTTTCTGGCAGGGCGCGTCGCTGATGGAATCGCAGGTATGTTTTCTGTTAAGACCTTTGTGTATGTCTAATGTCATGTTTTCCTTTTTTCTGGCAGGGCGCGTCGCTGATGGAATCGCAGGTATGTTTTCTGTTAAGACCTTTGTGTATGTCTAATGTCATGTTTTCTTTTTTTTCTGGCAGGGCGCGTCGCTGATGGAATCGCAGGTATGTTTTCTGTTAAGACCTTTGTGTATGTCTAATGTCATGTTTTCTTTTTTTCTGGCAGGGCGCGTCGCTGATGGAATCGCAGGTATGTTTTCTGTTAAGACCTTTGTGTATGTCTAATGTCATGTTTCCTTTTTTTCTGGCAGGGCGCGTCGCTGATGGAATCGCAGGTATGTTTTCTGTTAAGACCTTTGTGTATGTCTAATGTCATGTTTTCTTTTTTTCTGGCAGGGCGCGTCGCTGATGGAATCGCAGGTATGTTTTCTGTTAAGACCTTTGTGTATGTCTAATGTCATGTTTTCTTTTTTTCTGGCAGGGCGCGACGCTGATGGAATCGCAGGTATGTTTTCTGTTAAGACCTTTGTGTATGTCTAATGATGCCTTTTTCTTTTTTTTTCCTTTAGGTCGTGTGGCCTACAGACATTTGAGGGTATGTTTTCTGTTAAGACCTTTGTGTATGTCTAATGTCATGTTTTCTTTTTTTCTGGCAGGGCGCGTCGCTGATGGAATCGCAGGTATGTTTTCTGTTAAGACCTTTGTGTATGTCTAATGTCATGTTTTCTTTTTTTCTGGCAGGGCGCGTCGCTGATGGAATCGCAGGTATGTTTTCTGTTAAGACCTTTGTGTATGTCTAATGTCATGTTTTCTTTTTTTTCTGGCAGGGCGCGTCGCTGATGGAATCGCAGGTATGTTTTCTGTTAAGACCTTTGTGTATGTCTAATGTCATGTTTTCTTTTTTCTGGCAGGGCGCGTCGCTGATGGAATCGCAGGTATGTTTTCTGTTAAGACCTTTGTGTATGTCTAATGATGCCTTTTTCTTTTTTTTTCCTTTAGGTCGTGTGGCCTACAGACATTTGAGGGTATGTTTTCTGTTAAGACCTTTGTGTATGTCTAATGTCATGTTTTCTTTTTTTCTGGCAGGGCGCGTCGCTGATGGAATCGCAGGTATGTTTTCTGTTAAGACCTTTGTGTATGTCTAATGTCATGTTTTCTTTTTTTCTGGCAGGGTGCGTCGCTGATGGAATCGCAGGTATGTTTTCTGTTAAGACCTTTGTGTATGTCTAATGTCATGTTTTCTTTTTTTCTGGCAGGGCGCGTCGCTGATGGAATCGCAGGTATGTTTTCTGTTAAGACCTTTGTGTATGTCTAATGTCATGTTTTCTTTTTTTCTGGCAGGGCGCGTCGCTGATGGAATCGCAGGTATGTTTTCTGTTAAGACCTTTGTGTATGTCTAATGTCATGTTTTCTTTTTTTCTGGCAGGGCGCGTCGCTGATGGAATCGCAGGTATGTTTTCTGTTAAGACCTTTGTGTATGTCTAATGTCATGTTTTCTTTTTTTTCTGGCAGGGCGCGTCGCTGATGGAATCGCAGGTATGTTTTCTGTTAAGACCTTTGTGTAATTCTAATGTCATGTTTTCTTTTTTCTGGCAGGGCACGTCGCTGATGGAATCGCAGGTATGTTTTCTGTTAAGACCTTTGTGTATGTCTAATGATGCCTTTTTGTTTTTTTTTCCTTTAGGTCGTGTGGCCTACAGACATTTGAGGGTATGTTTTCTGTTAAGACCTTTGTGTATGTCTAATGTCATGTTTTCTTTTTTTCTGGCAGGGCGCGTCGCTGATGGAATCGCAGGTATGTTTTCTGTTAAGACCTTTGTGTATGTCTAATGTCATGTTTTCTTTTTTTCTGGCAGGGCGCGTCGCTGATGGAATCGCAGGTATGTTTTCTGTTAAGACCTTTGTGTATGTCTAATGTCATGTTTTCTTTTTTTCTGGCAGGGCGCGTCGGTGATGGAATCGCAGGTATGTTTTCTGTTAAGACCTTTGTGTATGTCTAATGTCATGTTTTCTTTTTTTCTGGCAGGGCGCGTCGCTGATGGAATCGCAGGTATGTTTTCTGTTAAGACCTTTGTGTATGTCTAATGATGCCTTTTTCTATTTTTTTCCTTTAGGTCGTGTGGCCTACAGACATTTGAGGGTATGTTTTCTGTTAAGACCTTTATGTATGTCTAATGTCATGTTTTCTTTTTTTCTGGCAGGGCGCGTCGCTGATGGAATCGCAGGTATGTTTTCTGTTAAGACCTTTGTGTATGTCTAATGTCATGTTTTCTTTTTTTCTGGCAGGGCGCTTCGCTGATGGAATCGCAGGTATGTTTTCTGTTAAGACCTTTGTGTATGTCTAATGTTATGTTTTCTTTTTTTCTGGCAGGGCGCGTTGCTGATGGAATCGCAGGTATGTTTTCTGTTAAGACCTTTGTGTATGTCTAATGTCATGTTTTCTTTTTTTTCTGGCAGGGCGCGTCGCTGATGGAATCGCAGGTATGTTTTCTGTTAAGACCTTTGTGTATGTCTAATGTCATGTTTTCCTTTTTTCTGGCAGGGCGCGTCGCTGATGGAATCGCAGGTATGTTTTCTGTTAAGACCTTTGTGTATGTCTAATGTCATGTTTTCTTTTTTTCTGGCAGGGCGCGTCGCTGATGGAATCACAGGTATGTTTTCTGTTAAGACCTTTGTGTATGTCTAATGTCATGTTTTCTTTTTTTCTGGCAGGGCGCGTCGCTGATGGAATCGCAGGTATGTTTTCTGTTAAGACCTTTGTGTATGTCTAATGTCATGTTTTCTTTTTTTCTGGCAGGGCGCGTCGGTGATGGAATCGCAGGTATGTTTTCTGTTAAGACCTTTGTGTATGTCTAATGATGCCTTTTTCTTTTTTTTTCCTTTAGGTCGTGTGGCCTACAGACATTTGAGGGTATGTTTTCTGTTAAGACCTTTATGTATGTCTAATGTCATGTTTTCTTTTTTTCTGGCAGGGCGCGTCGCTGATGGAATCGCAGGTATGTTTTCTGTTAAGACCTTTGTGTATGTCTAATGTCATGTTTTCTTTTTTTCTGGCAGGGTGCGTCGCTGATGGAATCGCAGGTATGTTTTCTGTTAAGACCTTTGTGTATGTCTAATGTCATGTTTTCTTTTTTTCTGGCAGGGCGCGTCGCTGATGGAATCGCAGGTATGTTTTCTGTTAAGACCTTTGTGTATGTCTAATGTCATGTTTTCTTTTTTTTCTGGCAGGGCGCGTCGCTGATGGAATCGCAGGTATGTTTTCTGTTAAGACCTTTGTGTATGTCTAATGTCATGTTTTCTTTTTTCTGGCAGGGCGCGTCGCTGATGGAATCGCAGGTATGTTTTCTGTTAAGACCTTTGTGTATGTCTAATGATGCCTTTTTCTTTTTTTTTCCTTTAGGTCGTGTGGCCTACAGACATTTGAGGGTATGTTTTCTGTTAAGACCTTTGTGTATGTCTAATGTCATGTTTTCTTTTTTTCTGGCAGGGCGCGTCGCTGATGGAATCGCAGGTATGTTTTCTGTTAAGACCTTTGTGTATGTCTAATGTCATGTTTTCTTTTTTTCTGGCAGGGTGCGTCGCTGATGGAATCGCAGGTATGTTTTCTGTTAAGACCTTTGTGTATGTCTAATGTCATGTTTTCTTTTTTTCTGGCAGTGCGCGTCGCTGATGGAATCGCAGGTATGTTTTCTGTTAAGACCTTTGTGTATGTCTAATGTCATGTTTTCTTTTTTTCTGGCAGGGCGCGTCGCTGATGGAATCGCAGGTATGTTTTCTGTTAAGACCTTTGTGTATGTCTAATGTCATGTTTTCTTTTTTTCTGGCAGGGCGCGTCGCTGATGGAATCGCAGGTATGTTTTCTGTTAAGACCTTTGTGTATGTCTAATGTCATGTTTTCTTTTTTTCTGGCAGGGCGCATCGCTGATGGAATCGCAGGTATGTTTTCTGTTCAGACCTTTGTGTATGTCTAATGTCATGTTTTCTTTTTTTCTGGCAGGGCGCGTCGCTGATGGAATTGCAGGTATGTTTTCTGTTAAGACCTTTGTGTATGTCTAATGTCATGTTTTCTTTTTTTTCTGGCAGGGCGCGTCGCTGATGGAATCGCAGGTATGTTTTCTGTTAAGACCTTTGTGTATGTCTAATGTCATGTTTTCTTTTTTTCTGGCAGGGCGCGTCGCTGATGGAATCGCAGGTATGTTTTCTGTTAAGACCTTTGTGTATGTCTAATGTCATGTTTTCTTTTTTTCTGGCAGGGCGCGTCGCTGATGGAATCGCAGGTATGTTTTCTGTTAAGAGCTTTGTGTATGTCTAATGTCATGTTTTCTTTTTTTTCTGGCAGGGCGCGTCGCTGATGGAATCGCAGGTATGTTTTCTGTTAAGACCTTTGTGTATGTCTAATGTCATGTTTTCTTTTTTCTGGCAGGGCGCGTCGCTGATGGAATCGCAGGTATGTTTTCTGTTAAGACCTTTGTGTATGTCTAATGATGCCTTTTTCTTTTTTTTTCCTTTAGGTCGTGTGGCCTACAGACATTTGAGGGTATGTTTTCTGTTAAGACCTTTGTGTATGTCTAATGTCATGTTTTCTTTTTTTCTGGCAGGGCGCGTCGCTGATGGAATCGCAGGTATGTTTTCTGTTAAGACCTTTGTGTATGTCTAATGTCATGTTTTCTTTTTTTCTGGCAGGGTGCGTCGCTGATGGAATCGCAGGTATGTTTTCTGTTAAGACCTTTGTGTATGTCTAATGTCATGTTTTCTTTTTTTCTGGCAGGGCGCGTCGCTGATGGAATCGCAGGTATGTTTTCTGTTAAGACCTTTGTGTATGTCTAATGTCATGTTTTCTTTTTTTCTGGCAGGGCGCGTCGCTGATGGAATCGCAGGTATGTTTTCTGTTAAGAGCTTTGTGTATGTCTAATGTCATGTTTTCTTTTTTTTCTGGCAGGGCGCGTCGCTGATGGAATCGCAGGTATGTTTTCTGTTAAGACCTTTGTGTATGTCTAATGTCATGTTTTCTTTTTTCTGGCAGGGCGCGTCGCTGATGGAATCGCAGGTATGTTTTCTGTTAAGACCTTTGTGTATGTCTAATGATGCCTTTTTCTTTTTTTTTCCTTTAGGTCGTGTGGCCTACAGACATTTGAGGGTATGTTTTCTGTTAAGACCTTTGTGTATGTCTAATGTCATGTTTTCTTTTTTTCTGGCAGGGCGCGTCGCTGATGGAATCGCAGGTATGTTTTCTGTTAAGACCTTTGTGTATGTCTAATGTCATGTTTTCTTTTTTTCTGGCAGGGTGCGTCGCTGATGGAATCGCAGGTATGTTTTCTGTTAAGACCTTTGTGTATGTCTAATGTCATGTTTTCTTTTTTTCTGGCAGGGCGCGTCGCTGATGGAATCGCAGGTATGTTTTCTGTTAAGACCTTTGTGTATGTCTAATGTCATGTTTTCTTTTTTTCTGGCAGGGCGCGTCGCTGATGGAATCGCAGGTATGTTTTCTGTTAAGACCTTTGTGTATGTCTAATGTCATGTTTTCTTTTTTTCTGGCAGGGCGCGTCGCTGATGGAATCGCAGGTATGTTTTCTGTTAAGACCTTTGTGTATGTCTAATGTCATGTTTTCTTTTTTTTCTGGCAGGGCGCGTCGCTGATGGAATCGCAGGTATGTTTTCTGTTAAGACCTTTGTGTAATTCTAATGTCATGTTTTCTTTTTTCTGGCAGGGCACGTCGCTGATGGAATCGCAGGTATGTTTTCTGTTAAGACCTTTGTGTATGTCTAATGATGCCTTTTTGTTTTTTTTTCCTTTAGGTCGTGTGGCCTACAGACATTTGAGGGTATGTTTTCTGTTAAGACCTTTGTGTATGTCTAATGTCATGTTTTCTTTTTTTCTGGCAGGGCGCGTCGCTGATGGAATCGCAGGTATGTTTTCTGTTAAGACCTTTGTGTATGTCTAATGTCATGTTTTCTTTTTTTCTGGCAGGGCGCGTCACTGATGGAATCGCAGGTATGTTTTCTGTTAAGACCTTTGTGTATGTCTAATGTCATGTTTTCTTTTTTTCTGGCAGGGCACGTCGCTGATGGAATCGCAGGTATGTTTTCTGTCAAGACCTTTGTGTATGTCTAATGTCATGTTTTCTTTTTTTCTGGCAGGGCGCGTCACTGATGGAATCGCAGGTATGTTTTCTGTCAAGACCTTTGTGTATGTCTAATGTCATGTTTTCTTTTTTTCTGGCAGGGCGCGTCGCTGTGGAATCGCAGGTATGTTTTCTGTTAAGACCTTTGTGTATTTCTAATGATGCCTTTTTCTTTTTTTTTCCTTTAGGTCGTGTGGCCTACAGACATTTGAGGGTATGTTTTCTGTTAAGACCTTTGTGTATGTCTAATGTCATGTTTTCTTTTTTTCTGGCAGGGCGCTTCGCTGATGGAATCGCAGGTATGTTTTCTGTTAAGACCTTTGTGTATGTCTAATGTTATGTTTTCTTTTTTTCTGGCAGGGCGCGTTGCTGATGGAATCGCAGGTATGTTTTCTGTTAAGACCTTTGTGTATGTCTAATGTCATGTTTTCTTTTTTTTCTGGCAGGGCGCGTCGCTGATGGAATCGCAGGTATGTTTTCTGTTAAGACCTTTGTGTATGTCTAATGTCATGTTTTCCTTTTTTCTGGCAGGGCGCGTCGCTGATGGAATCGCAGGTATGTTTTCTGTTAAGACCTTTGTGTATGTCTAATGTCATGTTTTCTTTTTTTCTGGCAGGGCGCGTCGCTGATGGAATCACAGGTATGTTTTCTGTTAAGACCTTTGTGTATGTCTAATGTCATGTTTTCTTTTTTTCTGGCAGGGCGCGTCGCTGATGGAATCGCAGGTATGTTTTCTGTTAAGACCTTTGTGTATGTCTAATGTCATGTTTTCTTTTTTTCTGGCAGGGCGCGTCGGTGATGGAATCGCAGGTATGTTTTCTGTTAAGACCTTTGTGTATGTCTAATGTCATGTTTTCTTTTTTTCTGGCAGGGCGCGTCGGTGATGGAATCGCAGGTATGTTTTCTGTTAAGACCTTTGTGTATGTCTAATGATGCCTTTTTCTTTTTTTTTCCTTTAGGTCGTGTGGCCTACAGACATTTGAGGGTATGTTTTCTGTTAAGACCTTTATGTATGTCTAATGTCATGTTTTCTTTTTTTCTGGCAGGGCGCGTCGCTGATGGAATCGCAGGTATGTTTTCTGTTAAGACCTTTGTGTATGTCTAATGTCATGTTTTCTTTTTTTCTGGCAGGGTGCGTCGCTGATGGAATCGCAGGTATGTTTTCTGTTAAGACCTTTGTGTATGTCTAATGTCATGTTTTCTTTTTTTCTGGCAGGGTGCGTCGCTGATGGAATCGCAGGTATGTTTTCTGTTAAGACCTTTGTGTATGTCTAATGTCATGTTTTCTTTTTTTCTGGCAGTGCGCGTCGCTGATGGAATCGCAGGTATGTTTTCTGTTAAGACCTTTGTGTATGTATAATGTCATGTTTTCTTTTTTTCTGGCAGGGCGCGTCGCTGATGGAATCGCAGGTATGTTTTCTGTTAAGACCTTTGTGTATGTCTAATGTCATGTTTTCTTTTTTTCTGGCAGGGCGCGTCGCTGATGGAATCGCAGGTATGTTTTCTGTTAAGACCTTTGTGTATGTCTAATGTCATGTTTTCTTTTTTTCTGGCAGGGCGCATCGCTGATGGAATCGCAGGTATGTTTTCTGTTCAGACCTTTGTGTATGTCTAATGTCATGTTTTCTTTTTTTCTGGCAGGGCGCGTCGCTGATGGAATCGCAGGTATGTTTTCTGTTCAGACCTTTGTGTATGTCTAATGTCATGTTTTCTTTTTTTCTGGCAGGGCGCGTCGCTGATGGAATCGCAGGTATGTTTTCTGTTAAGACCTTTGTGTATGTCTAATGTCATGTTTTCTTTTTTTTCTGGCAGGGCGCGTCGCTGATGGAATCGCAGGTATGTTTTCTGTTAAGACCTTTGTGTATGTCTAATGTCATGTTTTCTTTTTTTCTGGCAGGGCGCGTAGCTGATGGAATCGCAGGTATGTTTTCTGTTAAGACCTTTGTGTATGTCTAATGTCATGTTTTCTTTTTTTCTGGCAGGGCGCGTCGCTGATGGAATCGCAGGTATGTTTTCTGTTAAGACCTTTGTGTATGTCTAATGTCATGTTTTCTTTTTTTTCTGGCAGGGCGCGTCGCTGATGGAATCGCAGGTATGTTTTCTGTTAAGACCTTTGTGTATGTCTAATGTCATGTTTTCTTTTTTCTGGCAGGGCGCGTCGCTGATGGAATCGCAGGTATGTTTTCTGTTAAGACCTTTGTGTATGTCTAATGATGCCTTTTTCTTTTTTTTTCCTTTAGGTCGTGTGGCCTACAGACATTTGAGGGTATGTTTTCTGTTAAGACCTTTGTGTATGTCTAATGTCATGTTTTCTTTTTTTCTGGCAGGGCGCGTCGCTGATGGAATCGCAGGTATGTTTTCTGTTAAGACCTTTGTGTATGTCTAATGTCATGTTTTCTTTTTTTCTGGCAGGGTGCGTCGCTGATGGAATCGCAGGTATGTTTTCTGTTAAGACCTTTGTGTATGTCTAATGTCATGTTTTCTTTTTTTCTGGCAGGGCGCGTCGCTGATGGAATCGCAGGTATGTTTTCTGTTAAGACCTTTGTGTATGTCTAATGTCATGTTTTCTTTTTTTCTGGCAGGGCGCGTCGCTGATGGAATCGCAGGTATGTTTTCTGTTAAGACCTTTGTGTATGTCTAATGTCATGTTTTCTTTTTTTCTGGCAGGGCGCGTCGCTGATGGAATCGCAGGTATGTTTTCTGTTAAGACCTTTGTGTATGTCTAATGTCATGTTTTCTTTTTTTTCTGGCAGGGCGCGTCGCTGATGGAATCGCAGGTATGTTTTCTGTTAAGACCTTTGTGTAATTCTAATGTCATGTTTTCTTTTTTCTGGCAGGGCACGTCGCTGATGGAATCGCAGGTATGTTTTCTGTTAAGACCTTTGTGTATGTCTAATGATGCCTTTTTGTTTTTTTTTCCTTTAGGTCGTGTGGCCTACAGACATTTGAGGGTATGTTTTCTGTTAAGACCTTTGTGTATGTCTAATGTCATGTTTTCTTTTTTTCTGGCAGGGCGCGTCGCTGATGGAATCGCAGGTATGTTTTCTGTTAAGACCTTTGTGTATGTCTAATGATGCCTTTTTCTTTTTTTTTCCTTTAGGTCGTGTGGCCTACAGACATTTGAGGGTATGTTTTCTGTTAAGACCTTTATGTATGTCTAATGTCATGTTTTCTTTTTTTCTGGCAGGGCGCGTCGCTGATGGAATCGCAGGTATGTTTTCTGTTAAGACCTTTGTGTATGTCTAATGTCATGTTTTCTTTTTTTCTGGCAGGGCGCATCGCTGATGGAACCGCAGGTATGTTTTCTGTTCAGACCTTTGTGTATGTCTAATGTCATGTTTTCTTTTTTTCTGGCAGGGCGCGTCGCTGATGGAATCGCAGGTATGTTTTCTGTTAAGACCTTTGTGTATGTCTAATGTCATGTTTTCTTTTTTTTCTGGCAGGGCGCGTCGCTGATGGAATCGCAGGTATGTTTTCTGTTAAGACCTTTGTGTATGTCTAATGTCATGTTTTCTTTTTTTCTGGCAGGGCGCGTCGCTGATGGAATCGCAGGTATGTTTTCTGTTAAGACCTTTGTGTATGTCTAATGTCATGTTTTCTTTTTTTCTGGCAGGGCGCGTCGCTGATGGAATCGCAGGTATGTTTTCTGTTAAGACCTTTGTGTATGTCTAATGTCATGTTTTCTTTTTTTTCTGGCAGGGCGCGTCGCTGATGGAATCGCAGGTATGTTTTCTGTTAAGACCTTTGTGTATGTCTAATGTCATGTTTTCTTTTTTCTGGCAGGGCGCGTCGCTGATGGAATCGCAGGTATGTTTTCTGTTAAGACCTTTGTGTATGTCTAATGATGCCTTTTTCTTTTTTTTTCCTTTAGGTCGTGTGGCCTACAGACATTTGAGGGTATGTTTTCTGTTAAGACCTTTGTGTATGTCTAATGTCATGTTTTCTTTTTTTCTGGCAGGGCGCGTCGCTGATGGAATCGCAGGTATGTTTTCTGTTAAGACCTTTGTGTATGTCTAATGTCATGTTTTCTTTTTTTCTGGCAGGGTGCGTCGCTGATGGAATCGCAGGTATGTTTTCTGTTAAGACCTTTGTGTATGTCTAATGTCATGTTTTCTTTTTTTCTGGCAGGGCGCGTCGCTGATGGAATCGCAGGTATGTTTTCTGTTAAGACCTTTGTGTATGTCTAATGTCATGTTTTCTTTTTTTCTGGCAGGGCGCGTCGCTGATGGAATCGCAGGTATGTTTTCTGTTAAGACCTTTGTGTATGTCTAATGTCATGTTTTCTTTTTTTCTGGCAGGGCGCGTCGCTGATGGAATCGCAGGTATGTTTTCTGTTAAGACCTTTGTGTATGTCTAATGTCATGTTTTCTTTTTTTTCTGGCAGGGCGCGTCGCTGATGGAATCGCAGGTATGTTTTCTGTTAAGACCTTTGTGTAATTCTAATGTCATGTTTTCTTTTTTCTGGCAGGGCACGTCGCTGATGGAATCGCAGGTATGTTTTCTGTTAAGACCTTTGTGTATGTCTAATGATGCCTTTTTGTTTTTTTTTCCTTTAGGTCGTGTGGCCTACAGACATTTGAGGGTATGTTTTCTGTTAAGACCTTTGTGTATGTCTAATGTCATGTTTTCTTTTTTTCTGGCAGGGCGCGTCGCTGATGGAATCGCAGGTATGTTTTCTGTTAAGACCTTTGTGTATGTCTAATGTCATGTTTTCTTTTTTTCTGGCAGGGCGCGTCGCTGATGGAATCGCAGGTATGTTTTCTGTTAAGACCTTTGTGTATGTCTAATGTCATGTTTTCTTTTTTTCTGGCAGGGCGCGTCGGTGATGGAATCGCAGGTATGTTTTCTGTTAAGACCTTTGTGTATGTCTAATGTCATGTTTTCTTTTTTTCTGGCAGGGCGCGTCGCTGATGGAATCGCAGGTATGTTTTCTGTTAAGACCTTTGTGTATGTCTAATGATGCCTTTTTCTTTTTTTTTCCTTTAGGTCGTGTGGCCTACAGACATTTGAGGGTATGTTTTCTGTTAAGACCTTTATGTATGTCTAATGTCATGTTTTCTTTTTTTCTGGCAGGGCGCGTCGCTGATGGAATCGCAGGTATGTTTTCTGTTAAGACCTTTGTGTATGTCTAATGTCATGTTTTCCTTTTTTCTGGCAGGGCGCGTCGCTG
Organism: Mytilus trossulus; assembly: GCF_036588685.1. Classification (NCBI taxonomy): domain Eukaryota; kingdom Metazoa; phylum Mollusca; class Bivalvia; order Mytilida; family Mytilidae; genus Mytilus; species Mytilus trossulus. The sequence goes on from NW_026963329.1 coordinate 49,717, forward strand.
ATTGAATCGCAGGTATGTTTTCTGTTAAGACCTTTGTGTATGTCTAATGTCATGTTTTCTTTTTTTCTGGCAGGGCGCGTCGCTGATGGAATCGCAGGTATGTTTTCTGTTAAGACCTTTGTGTATGTCTAATGTCATGTTTTCCTTTTTTCTGGCAGGGCGCGTCGCTGATGGAATCGCAGGTATGTTTTCTGTTAAGACCTTTGTGTATGTCTAATGTCATGTTTTCTTTTTTTCTGGCAGGGCGCGTCGCTGATGGAATCGCAGGTATGTTTTCTGTTAAGACCTTTGTGTATGTCTAATGTCATGTTTTCTTTTTTTCTGGCAGGGCGCGTCGCTGATGGAATCGCAGGTATGTTTTCTGTTAAGACCTTTGTGTATGTCTAATGATGCCTTTTTCTTTTTTTTTCCTTTAGGTCGTGTGGCCTACAGACATTTGAGGGTATGTTTTCTGTTAAGACCTTTGTGTATGTCTAATGTCATGTTTTCTTTTTTTCTGGCAGGGCGCGTCGCTGATGGAATCGCAGGTATGTTTTCTGTTAAGACCTTTGTGTATGTCTAATGTCATGTTTTCTTTTTTTCTGGCAGGGTGCGTCGCTGATGGAATCGCAGGTATGTTTTCTGTTAAGACCTTTGTGTATGTCTAATGTCATGTTTTCTTTTTTTCTGGCAGGGCGCGTCGCTGATGGAATCGCAGGTATGTTTTCTGTTAAGACCTTTGTGTATGTCTAATGTCATGTTTTCTTTTTTTTCTGGCAGGGCGCGTCGCTGATGGAATCGCAGGTATGTTTTCTGTTAAGACCTTTGTGTATGTCTAATGTCATGTTTTCTTTTTTCTGGCAGGGCGCGTCGCTGATGGAATCGCAGGTATGTTTTCTGTTAAGACCTTTGTGTATGTCTAATGATGCCTTTTTCTTTTTTTTTCCTTTAGGTCGTGTGGCCTACAGACATTTGAGGGTATGTTTTCTGTTAAGACCTTTGTGTATGTCTAATGTCATGTTTTCTTTTTTTCTGGCAGGGCGCGTCGCTGATGGAATCGCAGGTATGTTTTCTGTTAAGACCTTTGTGTATGTCTAATGTCATGTTTTCTTTTTTTCTGGCAGGGTGCGTCGCTGATGGAATCGCAGGTATGTTTTCTGTTAAGACCTTTGTGTATGTCTAATGTCATGTTTTCTTTTTTTCTGGCAGTGCGCGTCGCTGATGGAATCGCAGGTATGTTTTCTGTTAAGACCTTTGTGTATGTCTAATGTCATGTTTTCTTTTTTTCTGGCAGGGCGCGTCGCTGATGGAATCGCAGGTATGTTTTCTGTTAAGACCTTTGTGTATGTCTAATGTCATGTTTTCTTTTTTTCTGGCAGGGCGCGTCGCTGATGGAATCGCAGGTATGTTTTCTGTTAAGACCTTTGTGTATGTCTAATGTCATGTTTTCTTTTTTTCTGGCAGGGCGCGTCGCTGATGGAATCGCAGGTATGTTTTCTGTTAAGACCTTTGTGTATGTCTAATGATGCCTTTTTCTTTTTTTTTCCTTTAGGTCGTGTGGCCTACAGACATTTGAGGGTATGTTTTCTGTTAAGACCTTTGTGTATGTCTAATGTCATGTTTTCTTTTTTTCTGGCAGGGCGCGTCGCTGATGGAATCGCAGGTATGTTTTCTGTTAAGACCTTTGTGTATGTCTAATGTCATGTTTTCTTTTTTTCTGGCAGGGCGCGTCGCTGATGGAATCGCAGGTATGTTTTCTGTTAAGACCTTTGTGTATGTCTAATGTCATGTTTTCTTTTTTTTCTGGCAGGGCGCGTCGCTGATGGAATCGCAGGTATGTTTTCTGTTAAGACCTTTGTGTAATTCTAATGTCATGTTTTCTTTTTTCTGGCAGGGCACGTCGCTGATGGAATCGCAGGTATGTTTTCTGTTAAGACCTTTGTGTATGTCTAATGATGCCTTTTTGTTTTTTTTTCCTTTAGGTCGTGTGGCCTACAGACATTTGAGGGTATGTTTTCTGTTAAGACCTTTGTGTATGTCTAATGTCATGTTTTCTTTTTTTCTGGCAGGGCGCGTCGCTGATGGAATCGCAGGTATGTTTTCTGTTAAGACCTTTGTGTATGTCTAATGTCATGTTTTCTTTTTTTCTGGCAGGGCGCGTCGCTGATGGAATCGCAGGTATGTTTTCTGTTAAGACCTTTGTGTATGTCTAATGTCATGTTTTCTTTTTTTCTGGCAGGGCGCGACGCTGATGGAATCGCAGGTATGTTTTCTGTTAAGACCTTTGTGTATGTCTAATGATGCCTTTTTCTTTTTTTTTCCTTTAGGTCGTGTGGCCTACAGACATTTGAGGGTATGTTTTCTGTTAAGACCTTTGTGTATGTCTAATGTCATGTTTTCTTTTTTTCTGGCAGGGTGCGTCGCTGATGGAATCGCAGGTATGTTTTCTGTTAAGACCTTTGTGTATGTCTAATGTCATGTTTTCTTTTTTTCTGGCAGAGCGCGTCGCTGATGGAATCGCAGGTATGTTTTCTGTTAAGACCTTTGTGTATGTCTAATGTCATGTTTTCTTTTTTTCTGGCAGGGCGCGTCGCTGATGGAATCGCAGGTATGTTTTCTGTTAAGACCTTTGTGTATGTCTAATGATGCCTTTTTCTTTTTTTTTCCTTTAGGTCGTGTGGCCTACAGACATTTGAGGGTATGTTTTCTGTTAAGACCTTTATGTATGTCTAATGTCATGTTTTCTTTTTTTCCGGCAGGGCGCGTCGCTGATGGAATCGCAGGTATGTTTTCTGTTAAGACCTTTGTGTATGTCTAATGTCATGTTTTCCTTTTTTCTGGCAGGGCGCGTCGCTGATGGAATCGCAGGTATGTTTTCTGTTAAGACCTTTGTGTATGTCTAATGTCATGTTTTCTTTTTTTTCTGGCAGGGCGCGTCGCTGATGGAATCGCAGGTATGTTTTCTGTTAAGACCTTTGTGTATGTCTAATGTCATGTTTTCTTTTTTTCTGGCAGGGCGCGTCGCTGATGGAATCGCAGGTATGTTTTCTGTTAAGACCTTTGTGTATGTCTAATGTCATGTTTTCTTTTTTTCTGGCAGGGCGCGTCGCTGATGGAATCGCAGGTATGTTTTCTGTTAAGACCTTTGTGTATGTCTAATGTCATGTTTTCTTTTTTTCTGGCAGGGCGCGTCGCTGATGGAATCGCAGGTATGTTTTCTGTTAAGACCTTTGTGTATGTCTAATGTCATGTTTTCTTTTTTTCTGGCAGGGCGCGACGCTGATGGAATCGCAGGTATGTTTTCTGTTAAGACCTTTGTGTATGTCTAATGATGCCTTTTTCTTTTTTTTTCCTTTAGGTCGTGTGGCCTACAGACATTTGAGGGTATGTTTTCTGTTAAGACCTTTGTGTATGTCTAATGTCATGTTTTCTTTTTTTCTGGCAGGGTGCGTCGCTGATGGAATCGCAGGTATGTTTTCTGTTAAGACCTTTGTGTATGTCTAATGTCATGTTTTCTTTTTTTCTGGCAGGGCGCGTCGCTGATGGAATCGCAGGTATGTTTTCTGTTAAGACCTTTATGTATGTCTAATGTCATGTTTTCTTTTTTTCTGGCAGGGAGCGTCGGTGATGGAATCGCAGGTATGTTTTCTGTTAAGACCTTTGTGTATGTCTAATGTCATGTTTCCTTTTTTTCTGGCAGGGCGCGTCGCTGATGGAATCGCAGGTATGTTTTCTGTTAAGACCTTTGTGTATGTCTAATGATGCCTTTTTCTTTTTTTTTCCTTTAGGTCGTGTGGCCTACAGACATTTGAGGGTATGTTTTCTGTTAAGACCTTTATGTATGTCTAATGTCATGTTTTCTTTTTTTCTGGCAGGGCGCGTCGCTGATGGAATCGCAGGTATGTTTTCTGTTAAGACCTTTGTGTATGTCTAATGTCATGTTTTCTTTTTTTCTGGCAGGGCGCGTCGCTGATGGAATCGCAGGTATGTTTTCTGTTAAGACCTTTGTGTATGTCTAATGATGCCTTTTTCTTTTTTTTTCCTTTAGGTCGTGTGGCCTACAGACATTTGAGGGTATGTTTTCTGTTAAGACCTTTATGTATGTCTAATGTCATGTTTTCTTTTTTTCTGGCAGGGCGCGTCGCTGATGGAATCGCAGGTATGTTTTCTGTTAAGACCTTTGTGTATGTCTAATGTCATGTTTTCCTTTTTTCTGGCAGGGCGCGTCGCTGATGGAATCGCAGGTATGTTTTCTGTTAAGACCTTTGTGTATGTCTAATGTCATGTTTTCCTTTTTTCTGGCAGGGCGCGTCGCTGATGGAATCGCAGGTATGTTTTCTGTTAAGACCTTTGTGTATGTCTAATGTCATGTTTTCTTTTTTTCTGGCAGGGCGCGTCGCTGATGGAATCGCAGGTATGTTTTCTGTTAAGACCTTTGTGTATGTCTAATGTCATGTTTTCTTTTTTTCTGGCAGGGCGCGTCGCTGATGGAATCGCAGGTATGTTTTCTGTTAAGACCTTTGTGTATGTCTAATGTCATGTTTTCTTTTTTTCTGGCAGGGCGCGTCGGTGATGGAATCGCAGGTATGTTTTCTGTTAAGACCTTTGTGTATGTCTAATGTCATGTTTTCTTTTTTTCTGGCAGGGCGCGTCGCTGATGGAATCGCAGGTATGTTTTCTGTTAAGACCTTTGTGTATGTCTAATGATGCCTTTTTCTTTTTTTTTCCTTTAGGTCGTGTGGCCTACAGACATTTGAGGGTATGTTTTCTGTTAAGACCTTTGTGTATGTCTAATGTCATGTTTTCTTTTTTTCTGGCAGGGCGCGTCGCTGATGGAATCGCAGGTATGTTTTCTGTTAAGACCTTTGTGTATGTCTAATGTCATGTTTTCTTTTTTTCTGGCAGGGTGCGTCGCTGATGGAATCGCAGGTATGTTTTCTGTTAAGACCTTTGTGTATGTCTAATGTCATGTTTTCTTTTTTTCTGGCAGTGCGCGTCGCTGATGGAATCGCAGGTATGTTTTCTGTTAAGACCTTTGTGTATGTCTAATGTCATGTTTTCTTTTTTTCTGGCAGGGCGCGTCGCTGATGGAATCGCAGGTATGTTTTCTGTTAAGACCTTTGTGTATGTCTAATGTCATGTTTTCTTTTTTTCTGGCAGGGCGCTTCACTGATGGAATCGCAGGTATGTTTTCTGTTAAGACCTTTGTGTATGTCTAATGTCATGTTTTCTTTTTTTCTGGCAGGGCGCGTCGCTGATGGAATCGCAGGTATGTTTTCTGTTCAGACCTTTGTGTATGTCTAATGTCATGTTTTCTTTTTTTCTGGCAGGGCGCGTCGCTGATGGAATCGCAGGTATGTTTTCTGTTAAGACCTTTGTGTATGTCTAATGTCATGTTTTCTTTTTTTTCTGGCAGGGCGCGTCGCTGATGGAATCGCAGGTATGTTTTCTGTTAAGACCTTTGTGTATGTCTAATGTCATGTTTTCTTTTTTTCTGGCAGGGCGCGCCGCTGATGGAATCGCAGGTATGTTTTCTGTTAAGACCTTTGTGTATGTCTAATGTCATGTTTTCTTTTTTTCTGGCAGGGCGCGTCGCTGATGGAATCGCAGGTATGTTTTCTGTTAAGACCTTTGTGTATGTCTAATGTCATGTTTTCTTTTTTTTCTGGCAGGGCGCGTCGCTGATGGAATCGCAGGTATGTTTTCTGTTAAGACCTTTGTGTATGTCTAATGTCATGTTTTCCTTTTTTCTGGCAGGGCGCGTCGCTGATGGAATCGCAGGTATGTTTTCTGTTAAGACCTTTGTGTATGTCTAATGTCATGTTTTCTTTTTTTCTGGCAGGGCGCGTCGCTGATGGAATCGCAGGTATGTTTTCTGTTAAGACCTTTGTGTATGTCTAATGTCATGTTTTCTTTTTTTCTGGCAGGGCGCGTCGCTGATGGAATCGCAGGTATGTTTTCTGTTAAGACCTTTGTGTATGTCTAATGATGCCTTTTTCTTTTTTTTCCCTTTAGGTCGTGTGGCCTACAGACATTTGAGGGTATGTTTTCTGTTAAGACCTTTGTGTATGTCTAATGTCATGTTTTCTTTTTTTCTGGCAGGGCGCGTCGCTGATGGAATCGCAGGTATGTTTTCTGTTAAGACCTTTGTGTATGTCTAATGTCATGTTTTCTTTTTTTTCTGGCAGGGCGCGTCGCTGATGGAATCGCAGGTATGTTTTCTGTTAAGACCTTTGTGTAATTCTAATGTCATGTTTTCTTTTTTCTGGCAGGGCACGTCGCTGATGGAATCGCAGGTATGTTTTCTGTTAAGACCTTTGTGTATGTCTAATGATGCCTTTTTGTTTTTTTTTCCTTTAGGTCGTGTGGCCTACAGACATTTGAGGGTATGTTTTCTGTTAAGACCTTTGTGTATGTCTAATGTCATGTTTTCTTTTTTTCTGGCAGGGCGCGTCGCTGATGGAATCGCAGGTATGTTTTCTGTTAAGACCTTTGTGTATGTCTAATGTCATGTTTTCTTTTTTTCTGGCAGGGCGCGTCGCTGATGGAATCGCAGGTATGTTTTCTGTTAAGACCTTTGTGTATGTCTAATGTCATGTTTTCTTTTTTTCTGGCAGGGCGCGTCGGTGATGGAATCGCAGGTATGTTTTCTGTTAAGACCTTTGTGGATGTCTAATGTCATGTTTTCTTTTTTTCTGGCAGGGCGCGTCGCTGATGGAATCGCAGGTATGTTTTCTGTTAAGACCTTTGTGTATGTCTAATGATGCCTTTTTCTTTTTTTTTCCTTTAGGTCGTGTGGCCTACAGACATTTGAGGGTATGTTTTCTGTTAAGACCTTTATGTATGTCTAATGTCATGTTTTCTTTTTTTCTGGCAGGGCGCGTCGCTGATGGAATCGCAGGTATGTTTTCTGTTAAGACCTTTGTGTATGTCTAATGTCATGTTTTCCTTTTTTCTGGCAGGGCGCGTCGCTGATTGAATCGCAGGTATGTTTTCTGTTAAGACCTTTGTGTATGTCTAATGTCATGTTTTCTTTTTTTCTGGCAGGGCGCGTCGCTGATGGAATCGCAGGTATGTTTTCTGTTAAGACCTTTGTGTATGTCTAATGTCATGTTTTCCTTTTTTCTGGCAGGGCGCGTCGCTGATGGAATCGCAGGTATGTTTTCTGTTAAGACCTTTGTGTATGTCTAATGTCATGTTTTCTTTTTTTCTGGCAGGGCGCGTCGCTGATGGAATCGCAGGTATGTTTTCTGTTAAGACCTTTGTGTATGTCTAATGTCATGTTTTCTTTTTTTCTGGCAGGGCGCGTCGCTGATGGAATCGCAGGTATGTTTTCTGTTAAGACCTTTGTGTATGTCTAATGATGCCTTTTTCTTTTTTTTTCCTTTAGGTCGTGTGGCCTACAGACATTTGAGGGTATGTTTTCTGTTAAGACCTTTGTGTATGTCTAATGTCATGTTTTCTTTTTTTCTGGCAGGGCGCGTCGCTGATGGAATCGCAGGTATGTTTTCTGTTAAGACCTTTGTGTATGTCTAATGTCATGTTTTCTTTTTTTCTGGCAGGGTGCGTCGCTGATGGAATCGCAGGTATGTTTTCTGTTAAGACCTTTGTGTATGTCTAATGTCATGTTTTCTTTTTTTCTGGCAGGGCGCGTCGCTGATGGAATCGCAGGTATGTTTTCTGTTAAGACCTTTGTGTATGTCTAATGTCATGTTTTCTTTTTTTTCTGGCAGGGCGCGTCGCTGATGGAATCGCAGGTATGTTTTCTGTTAAGACCTTTGTGTATGTCTAATGTCATGTTTTCTTTTTTCTGGCAGGGCGCGTCGCTGATGGAATCGCAGGTATGTTTTCTGTTAAGACCTTTGTGTATGTCTAATGATGCCTTTTTCTTTTTTTTTCCTTTAGGTCGTGTGGCCTACAGACATTTGAGGGTATGTTTTCTGTTAAGACCTTTGTGTATGTCTAATGTCATGTTTTCTTTTTTTCTGGCAGGGCGCGTCGCTGATGGAATCGCAGGTATGTTTTCTGTTAAGACCTTTGTGTATGTCTAATGTCATGTTTTCTTTTTTTCTGGCAGGGTGCGTCGCTGATGGAATCGCAGGTATGTTTTCTGTTAAGACCTTTGTGTATGTCTAATGTCATGTTTTCTTTTTTTCTGGCAGTGCGCGTCGCTGATGGAATCGCAGGTATGTTTTCTGTTAAGACCTTTGTGTATGTCTAATGTCATGTTTTCTTTTTTTCTGGCAGGGCGCGTCGCTGATGGAATCGCAGGTATGTTTTCTGTTAAGACCTTTGTGTATGTCTAATGTCATGTTTTCTTTTTTTCTGGCAGGGCGCGTCGCTGATGGAATCGCAGGTATGTTTTCTGTTAAGACCTTTGTGTATGTCTAATGTCATGTTTTCTTTTTTTCTGGCAGGGCGCGTCGCTGATGGAATCGCAGGTATGTTTTCTGTTAAGACCTTTGTGTATGTCTAATGATGCCTTTTTCTTTTTTTTTCCTTTAGGTCGTGTGGCCTACAGACATTTGAGGGTATGTTTTCTGTTAAGACCTTTGTGTATGTCTAATGTCATGTTTTCTTTTTTTCTGGCAGGGCGCGTCGCTGATGGAATCGCAGGTATGTTTTCTGTTAAGACCTTTGTGTATGTCTAATGTCATGTTTTCTTTTTTTCTGGCAGGGCGCGTCGCTGATGGAATCACAGGTATGTTTTCTGTTAAGACCTTTGTGTATGTCTAATGTCATGTTTTCTTTTTTTTCTGGCAGGGCGCGTCGCTGATGGAATCGCAGGTATGTTTTCTGTTAAGACCTTTGTGTAATTCTAATGTCATGTTTTCTTTTTTCTGGCAGGGCACGTCGCTGATGGAATCGCAGGTATGTTTTCTGTTAAGACCTTTGTGTATGTCTAATGATGCCTTTTTGTTTTTTTTTCCTTTAGGTCGTGTGGCCTACAGACATTTGAGGGTATGTTTTCTGTTAAGACCTTTGTGTATGTCTAATGTCATGTTTTCTTTTTTTCTGGCAGGGCGCGTCGCTGATGGAATCGCAGGTATGTTTTCTGTTAAGACCTTTGTGTATGTCTAATGTCATGTTTTCTTTTTTTCTGGCAGGGCGCGTCGCTGATGGAATCGCAGGTATGTTTTCTGTTAAGACCTTTGTGTATGTCTAATGTCATGTTTTCTTTTTTTCTGGCAGGGCGCGACGCTGATGGAATCGCAGGTATGTTTTCTGTTAAGACCTTTGTGTATGTCTAATGATGCCTTTTTCTTTTTTTTTCCTTTAGGTCGTGTGGCCTACAGACATTTGAGGGTATGTTTTCTGTTAAGACCTTTGTGTATGTCTAATGTCATGTTTTCTTTTTTTCTGGCAGGGTGCGTCGCTGATGGAATCGCAGGTATGTTTTCTGTTAAGACCTTTGTGTATGTCTAATGTCATGTTTTCTTTTTTTCTGGCAGAGCGCGTCGCTGATGGAATCGCAGGTATGTTTTCTGTTAAGACCTTTATGTATGTCTAATGTCATGTTTTCTTTTTTTCTGGCAGGGAGCGTCGGTGATGGAATCGCAGGTATGTTTTCTGTTAAGACCTTTGTGTATGTCTAATGTCATGTTTCCTTTTTTTCTGGCAGGGCGCGTCGCTGATGGAATCGCAGGTATGTTTTCTGTTAAGACCTTTGTGTATGTCTAATGATGCCTTTTTCTTTTTTTTTCCTTTAGGTCGTGTGGCCTACAGACATTTGAGGGTATGTTTTCTGTTAAGACCTTTATGTATGTCTAATGTCATGTTTTCTTTTTTTCTGGCAGGGCGCGTCGCTGATGGAATCGCAGGTATGTTTTCTGTTAAGACCTTTGTGTATGTCTAATGTCATGTTTTCTTTTTTTCTGGCAGGGCGCGTCGCTGATGGAATCGCAGGTATGTTTTCTGTTAAGACCTTTGTGTATGTCTAATGATGCCTTTTTCTTTTTTTTTCCTTTAGGTCGTGTGGCCTACAGACATTTGAGGGTATGTTTTCTGTTAAGACCTTTATGTATGTCTAATGTCATGTTTTCTTTTTTTCCGGCAGGGCGCGTCGCTGATGGAATCGCAGGTATGTTTTCTGTTAAGACCTTTGTGTATGTCTAATGTCATGTTTTCCTTTTTTCTGGCAGGGCGCGTCGCTGATGGAATCGCAGGTATGTTTTCTGTTAAGACCTTTGTGTATGTCTAATGTCATGTTTTCTTTTTTTTCTGGCAGGGCGCGTCGCTGATGGAATCGCAGGTATGTTTTCTGTTAAGACCTTTGTGTATGTCTAATGTCATGTTTTCTTTTTTTCTGGCAGGGCGCGTCGCTGATGGAATCGCAGGTATGTTTTCTGTTAAGACCTTTGTGTATGTCTAATGTCATGTTTTCTTTTTTTCTGGCAGGGCGCGTCGCTGATGGAATCGCAGGTATGTTTTCTGTTAAGACCTTTGTGTATGTCTAATGTCATGTTTTCTTTTTTTCTGGCAGGGCGCGTCGCTGATGGAATCGCAGGTATGTTTTCTGTTAAGACCTTTGTGTATGTCTAATGTCATGTTTTCTTTTTTTCTGGCAGGGCGCGACGCTGATGGAATCGCAGGTATGTTTTCTGTTAAGACCTTTGTGTATGTCTAATGATGCCTTTTTCTTTTTTTTTCCTTTAGGTCGTGTGGCCTACAGACATTTGAGGGTATGTTTTCTGTTAAGACCTTTGTGTATGTCTAATGTCATGTTTTCTTTTTTTCTGGCAGGGTGCGTCGCTGATGGAATCGCAGGTATGTTTTCTGTTAAGACCTTTGTGTATGTCTAATGTCATGTTTTCTTTTTTTCTGGCAGGGCGCGTCGCTGATGGAATCGCAGGTATGTTTTCTGTTAAGACCTTTATGTATGTCTAATGTCATGTTTTCTTTTTTTCTGGCAGGGAGCGTCGGTGATGGAATCGCAGGTATGTTTTCTGTTAAGACCTTTGTGTATGTCTAATGTCATGTTTCCTTTTTTTCTGGCAGGGCGCGTCGCTGATGGAATCGCAGGTATGTTTTCTGTTAAGACCTTTGTGTATGTCTAATGATGCCTTTTTCTTTTTTTTTCCTTTAGGTCGTGTGGCCTACAGACATTTGAGGGTATGTTTTCTGTTAAGACCTTTATGTATGTCTAATGTCATGTTTTCTTTTTTTCTGGCAGGGCGCGTCGCTGATGGAATCGCAGGTATGTTTTCTGTTAAGACCTTTGTGTATGTCTAATGTCATGTTTTCTTTTTTTCTGGCAGGGCGCGTCGCTGATGGAATCGCAGGTATGTTTTCTGTTAAGACCTTTGTGTATGTCTAATGATGCCTTTTTCTTTTTTTTTCCTTTAGGTCGTGTGGCCTACAGACATTTGAGGGTATGTTTTCTGTTAAGACCTTTGTGTATGTCTAATGTCATGTTTTCTTTTTTTCTGGCAGGGCGCGTCGCTGATGGAATCGCAGGTATGTTTTCTGTTAAGACCTTTGTGTATGTCTAATGTCATGTTTTCTTTTTTTCTGGCAGGGTGCGTCGCTGATGGAATCGCAGGTATGTTTTCTGTTAAGACCTTTGTGTATGTCTAATGTCATGTTTTCTTTTTTTCTGGCAGTGCGCGTCGCTGATGGAATCGCAGGTATGTTTTCTGTTAAGACCTTTGTGTATGTCTAATGTCATGTTTTCTTTTTTTCTGGCAGGGCGCGTCGCTGATGGAATCGCAGGTATGTTTTCTGTTAAGACCTTTGTGTATGTCTAATGTCATGTTTTCTTTTTTTCTGGCAGGGCGCGTCGCTGATGGAATCGCAGGTATGTTTTCTGTTAAGACCTTTGTGTATGTCTAATGTCATGTTTTCTTTTTTTCTGGCAGGGCGCATCGCTGATGGAATCGCAGGTATGTTTTCTGTTCAGACCTTTGTGTATGTCTAATGTCATGTTTTCTTTTTTTCTGGCAGGGCGCGTCGCTGATGGAATTGCAGGTATGTTTTCTGTTAAGACCTTTGTGTATGTCTAATGTCATGTTTTCTTTTTTTTCTGGCAGGGCGCGTCGCTGATGGAATCGCAGGTATGTTTTCTGTTAAGACCTTTGTGTATGTCTAATGTCATGTTTTCTTTTTTTCTGGCAGGGCGCGTCGCTGATGGAATCGCAGGTATGTTTTCTGTTAAGACCTTTGTGTATGTCTAATGTCATGTTTTCTTTTTTTCTGGCAGGGCGCGTCGCTGATGGAATCGCAGGTATGTTTTCTGTTAAGAGCTTTGTGTATGTCTAATGTCATGTTTTCTTTTTTTTCTGGCAGGGCGCGTCGCTGATGGAATCGCAGGTATGTTTTCTGTTAAGACCTTTGTGTATGTCTAATGTCATGTTTTCTTTTTTCTGGCAGGGCGCGTCGCTGATGGAATCGCAGGTATGTTTTCTGTTAAGACCTTTGTGTATGTCTAATGATGCCTTTTTCTTTTTTTTTCCTTTAGGTCGTGTGGCCTACAGACATTTGAGGGTATGTTTTCTGTTAAGACCTTTGTGTATGTCTAATGTCATGTTTTCTTTTTTTCTGGCAGGGCGCGTCGCTGATGGAATCGCAGGTATGTTTTCTGTTAAGACCTTTGTGTATGTCTAATGTCATGTTTTCTTTTTTTCTGGCAGGGTGCGTCGCTGATGGAATCGCAGGTATGTTTTCTGTTAAGACCTTTGTGTATGTCTAATGTCATGTTTTCTTTTTTTCTGGCAGGGCGCGTCGCTGATGGAATCGCAGGTATGTTTTCTGTTAAGACCTTTGTGTATGTCTAATGTCATGTTTTCTTTTTTTCTGGCAGGGCGCGTCGCTGATGGAATCGCAGGTATGTTTTCTGTTAAGAGCTTTGTGTATGTCTAATGTCATGTTTTCTTTTTTTTCTGGCAGGGCGCGTCGCTGATGGAATCGCAGGTATGTTTTCTGTTAAGACCTTTGTGTATGTCTAATGTCATGTTTTCTTTTTTCTGGCAGGGCGCGTCGCTGATGGAATCGCAGGTATGTTTTCTGTTAAGACCTTTGTGTATGTCTAATGATGCCTTTTTCTTTTTTTTTCCTTTAGGTCGTGTGGCCTACAGACATTTGAGGGTATGTTTTCTGTTAAGACCTTTGTGTATGTCTAATGTCATGTTTTCTTTTTTTCTGGCAGGGCGCGTCGCTGATGGAATCGCAGGTATGTTTTCTGTTAAGACCTTTGTGTATGTCTAATGTCATGTTTTCTTTTTTTCTGGCAGGGTGCGTCGCTGATGGAATCGCAGGTATGTTTTCTGTTAAGACCTTTGTGTATGTCTAATGTCATGTTTTCTTTTTTTCTGGCAGGGCGCGTCGCTGATGGAATCGCAGGTATGTTTTCTGTTAAGACCTTTGTGTATGTCTAATGTCATGTTTTCTTTTTTTCTGGCAGGGCGCGTCGCTGATGGAATCGCAGGTATGTTTTCTGTTAAGACCTTTGTGTATGTCTAATGTCATGTTTTCTTTTTTTCTGGCAGGGCGCGTCGCTGATGGAATCGCAGGTATGTTTTCTGTTAAGACCTTTGTGTATGTCTAATGTCATGTTTTCTTTTTTTTCTGGCAGGGCGCGTCGCTGATGGAATCGCAGGTATGTTTTCTGTTAAGACCTTTGTGTAATTCTAATGTCATGTTTTCTTTTTTCTGGCAGGGCACGTCGCTGATGGAATCGCAGGTATGTTTTCTGTTAAGACCTTTGTGTATGTCTAATGATGCCTTTTTGTTTTTTTTTCCTTTAGGTCGTGTGGCCTACAGACATTTGAGGGTATGTTTTCTGTTAAGACCTTTGTGTATGTCTAATGTCATGTTTTCTTTTTTTCTGGCAGGGCGCGTCGCTGATGGAATCGCAGGTATGTTTTCTGTTAAGACCTTTGTGTATGTCTAATGTCATGTTTTCTTTTTTTCTGGCAGGGCGCGTCACTGATGGAATCGCAGGTATGTTTTCTGTTAAGACCTTTGTGTATGTCTAATGTCATGTTTTCTTTTTTTCTGGCAGGGCACGTCGCTGATGGAATCGCAGGTATGTTTTCTGTCAAGACCTTTGTGTATGTCTAATGTCATGTTTTCTTTTTTTCTGGCAGGGCGCGTCACTGATGGAATCGCAGGTATGTTTTCTGTCAAGACCTTTGTGTATGTCTAATGTCATGTTTTCTTTTTTTCTGGCAGGGCGCGTCGCTGTGGAATCGCAGGTATGTTTTCTGTTAAGACCTTTGTGTATTTCTAATGATGCCTTTTTCTTTTTTTTTCCTTTAGGTCGTGTGGCCTACAGACATTTGAGGGTATGTTTTCTGTTAAGACCTTTGTGTATGTCTAATGTCATGTTTTCTTTTTTTCTGGCAGGGCGCTTCGCTGATGGAATCGCAGGTATGTTTTCTGTTAAGACCTTTGTGTATGTCTAATGTTATGTTTTCTTTTTTTCTGGCAGGGCGCGTTGCTGATGGAATCGCAGGTATGTTTTCTGTTAAGACCTTTGTGTATGTCTAATGTCATGTTTTCTTTTTTTTCTGGCAGGGCGCGTCGCTGATGGAATCGCAGGTATGTTTTCTGTTAAGACCTTTGTGTATGTCTAATGTCATGTTTTCCTTTTTTCTGGCAGGGCGCGTCGCTGATGGAATCGCAGGTATGTTTTCTGTTAAGACCTTTGTGTATGTCTAATGTCATGTTTTCTTTTTTTCTGGCAGGGCGCGTCGCTGATGGAATCACAGGTATGTTTTCTGTTAAGACCTTTGTGTATGTCTAATGTCATGTTTTCTTTTTTTCTGGCAGGGCGCGTCGCTGATGGAATCGCAGGTATGTTTTCTGTTAAGACCTTTGTGTATGTCTAATGTCATGTTTTCTTTTTTTCTGGCAGGGCGCGTCGGTGATGGAATCGCAGGTATGTTTTCTGTTAAGACCTTTGTGTATGTCTAATGTCATGTTTTCTTTTTTTCTGGCAGGGCGCGTCGGTGATGGAATCGCAGGTATGTTTTCTGTTAAGACCTTTGTGTATGTCTAATGATGCCTTTTTCTTTTTTTTTCCTTTAGGTCGTGTGGCCTACAGACATTTGAGGGTATGTTTTCTGTTAAGACCTTTATGTATGTCTAATGTCATGTTTTCTTTTTTTCTGGCAGGGCGCGTCGCTGATGGAATCGCAGGTATGTTTTCTGTTAAGACCTTTGTGTATGTCTAATGTCATGTTTTCTTTTTTTCTGGCAGGGTGCGTCGCTGATGGAATCGCAGGTATGTTTTCTGTTAAGACCTTTGTGTATGTCTAATGTCATGTTTTCTTTTTTTCTGGCAGGGTGCGTCGCTGATGGAATCGCAGGTATGTTTTCTGTTAAGACCTTTGTGTATGTCTAATGTCATGTTTTCTTTTTTTCTGGCAGTGCGCGTCGCTGATGGAATCGCAGGTATGTTTTCTGTTAAGACCTTTGTGTATGTATAATGTCATGTTTTCTTTTTTTCTGGCAGGGCGCGTCGCTGATGGAATCGCAGGTATGTTTTCTGTTAAGACCTTTGTGTATGTCTAATGTCATGTTTTCTTTTTTTCTGGCAGGGCGCGTCGCTGATGGAATCGCAGGTATGTTTTCTGTTAAGACCTTTGTGTATGTCTAATGTCATGTTTTCTTTTTTTCTGGCAGGGCGCATCGCTGATGGAATCGCAGGTATGTTTTCTGTTCAGACCTTTGTGTATGTCTAATGTCATGTTTTCTTTTTTTCTGGCAGGGCGCGTCGCTGATGGAATCGCAGGTATGTTTTCTGTTCAGACCTTTGTGTATGTCTAATGTCATGTTTTCTTTTTTTCTGGCAGGGCGCGTCGCTGATGGAATCGCAGGTATGTTTTCTGTTAAGACCTTTGTGTATGTCTAATGTCATGTTTTCTTTTTTTTCTGGCAGGGCGCGTCGCTGATGGAATCGCAGGTATGTTTTCTGTTAAGACCTTTGTGTATGTCTAATGTCATGTTTTCTTTTTTTCTGGCAGGGCGCGTAGCTGATGGAATCGCAGGTATGTTTTCTGTTAAGACCTTTGTGTATGTCTAATGTCATGTTTTCTTTTTTTCTGGCAGGGCGCGTCGCTGATGGAATCGCAGGTATGTTTTCTGTTAAGACCTTTGTGTATGTCTAATGTCATGTTTTCTTTTTTTTCTGGCAGGGCGCGTCGCTGATGGAATCGCAGGTATGTTTTCTGTTAAGACCTTTGTGTATGTCTAATGTCATGTTTTCTTTTTTCTGGCAGGGCGCGTCGCTGATGGAATCGCAGGTATGTTTTCTGTTAAGACCTTTGTGTATGTCTAATGATGCCTTTTTCTTTTTTTTTCCTTTAGGTCGTGTGGCCTACAGACATTTGAGGGTATGTTTTCTGTTAAGACCTTTGTGTATGTCTAATGTCATGTTTTCTTTTTTTCTGGCAGGGCGCGTCGCTGATGGAATCGCAGGTATGTTTTCTGTTAAGACCTTTGTGTATGTCTAATGTCATGTTTTCTTTTTTTCTGGCAGGGTGCGTCGCTGATGGAATCGCAGGTATGTTTTCTGTTAAGACCTTTGTGTATGTCTAATGTCATGTTTTCTTTTTTTCTGGCAGGGCGCGTCGCTGATGGAATCGCAGGTATGTTTTCTGTTAAGACCTTTGTGTATGTCTAATGTCATGTTTTCTTTTTTTCTGGCAGGGCGCGTCGCTGATGGAATCGCAGGTATGTTTTCTGTTAAGACCTTTGTGTATGTCTAATGTCATGTTTTCTTTTTTTCTGGCAGGGCGCGTCGCTGATGGAATCGCAGGTATGTTTTCTGTTAAGACCTTTGTGTATGTCTAATGTCATGTTTTCTTTTTTTTCTGGCAGGGCGCGTCGCTGATGGAATCGCAGGTATGTTTTCTGTTAAGACCTTTGTGTAATTCTAATGTCATGTTTTCTTTTTTCTGGCAGGGCACGTCGCTGATGGAATCGCAGGTATGTTTTCTGTTAAGACCTTTGTGTATGTCTAATGATGCCTTTTTGTTTTTTTTTCCTTTAGGTCGTGTGGCCTACAGACATTTGAGGGTATGTTTTCTGTTAAGACCTTTGTGTATGTCTAATGTCATGTTTTCTTTTTTTCTGGCAGGGCGCGTCGCTGATGGAATCGCAGGTATGTTTTCTGTTAAGACCTTTGTGTATGTCTAATGATGCCTTTTTCTTTTTTTTTCCTTTAGGTCGTGTGGCCTACAGACATTTGAGGGTATGTTTTCTGTTAAGACCTTTATGTATGTCTAATGTCATGTTTTCTTTTTTTCTGGCAGGGCGCGTCGCTGATGGAATCGCAGGTATGTTTTCTGTTAAGACCTTTGTGTATGTCTAATGTCATGTTTTCTTTTTTTCTGGCAGGGCGCATCGCTGATGGAATCGCAGGTATGTTTTCTGTTCAGACCTTTGTGTATGTCTAATGTCATGTTTTCTTTTTTTCTGGCAGGGCGCGTCGCTGATGGAATCGCAGGTATGTTTTCTGTTAAGACCTTTGTGTATGTCTAATGTCATGTTTTCTTTTTTTTCTGGCAGGGCGCGTCGCTGATGGAATCGCAGGTATGTTTTCTGTTAAGACCTTTGTGTATGTCTAATGTCATGTTTTCTTTTTTTCTGGCAGGGCGCGTCGCTGATGGAATCGCAGGTATGTTTTCTGTTAAGACCTTTGTGTATGTCTAATGTCATGTTTTCTTTTTTTCTGGCAGGGCGCGTCGCTGATGGAATCGCAGGTATGTTTTCTGTTAAGACCTTTGTGTATGTCTAATGTCATGTTTTCTTTTTTTTCTGGCAGGGCGTGTCGCTGATGGAATCGCAGGTATGTTTTCTGTTAAGACCTTTGTGTATGTCTAATGTCATGTTTTCTTTTTTCTGGCAGGGCGCGTCGCTGATGGAATCGCAGGTATGTTTTCTGTTAAGACCTTTGTGTATGTCTAATGATGCCTTTTTCTTTTTTTTTCCTTTAGGTCGTGTGGCCTACAGACATTTGAGGGTATGTTTTCTGTTAAGACCTTTGTGTATGTCTAATGTCATGTTTTCTTTTTTTCTGGCAGGGCGCGTCGCTGATGGAATCGCAGGTATGTTTTCTGTTAAGACCTTTGTGTATGTCTAATGTCATGTTTTCTTTTTTTCTGGCAGGGTGCGTCGCTGATGGAATCGCAGGTATGTTTTCTGTTAAGACCTTTGTGTATGTCTAATGTCATGTTTTCTTTTTTTCTGGCAGGGCGCGTCGCTGATGGAATCGCAGGTATGTTTTCTGTTAAGACCTTTGTGTATGTCTAATGTCATGTTTTCTTTTTTTCTGGCAGGGCGCGTCGCTGATGGAATCGCAGGTATGTTTTCTGTTAAGACCTTTGTGTATGTCTAATGTCATGTTTTCTTTTTTTCTGGCAGGGCGCGTCGCTGATGGAATCGCAGGTATGTTTTCTGTTAAGACCTTTGTGTATGTCTAATGTCATGTTTTCTTTTTTTTCTGGCAGGGCGCGTCGCTGATGGAATCGCAGGTATGTTTTCTGTTAAGACCTTTGTGTAATTCTAATGTCATGTTTTCTTTTTTCTGGCAGGGCACGTCGCTGATGGAATCGCAGGTATGTTTTCTGTTAAGACCTTTGTGTATGTCTAATGATGCCTTTTTGTTTTTTTTTCCTTTAGGTCGTGTGGCCTACAGACATTTGAGGGTATGTTTTCTGTTAAGACCTTTGTGTATGTCTAATGTCATGTTTTCTTTTTTTCTGGCAGGGCGCGTCGCTGATGGAATCGCAGGTATGTTTTCTGTTAAGACCTTTGTGTATGTCTAATGTCATGTTTTCTTTTTTTCTGGCAGGGCGCGTCGCTGATGGAATCGCAGGTATGTTTTCTGTTAAGACCTTTGTGTATGTCTAATGTCATGTTTTCTTTTTTTCTGGCAGGGCGCGTCGGTGATGGAATCGCAGGTATGTTTTCTGTTAAGACCTTTGTGTATGTCTAATGTCATGTTTTCTTTTTTTCTGGCAGGGCGCGTCGCTGATGGAATCGCAGGTATGTTTTCTGTTAAGACCTTTGTGTATGTCTAATGATGCCTTTTTCTTTTTTTTTCCTTTAGGTCGTGTGGCCTACAGACATTTGAGGGTATGTTTTCTGTTAAGACCTTTATGTATGTCTAATGTCATGTTTTCTTTTTTTCTGGCAGGGCGCGTCGCTGATGGAATCGCAGGTATGTTTTCTGTTAAGACCTTTGTGTATGTCTAATGTCATGTTTTCCTTTTTTCTGGCAGGGCGCGTCGCTGATTGAATCGCAGGTATGTTTTCTGTTAAGACCTTTGTGTATGTCTAATGTCATGTTTTCTTTTTTTCTGGCAGGGCGCGTCGCTGATGGAATCGCAGGTATGTTTTCTGTTAAGACCTTTGTGTATGTCTAATGTCATGTTTTCCTTTTTTCTGGCAGGGCGCGTCGCTGATGGAATCGCAGGTATGTTTTCTGTTAAGACCTTTGTGTATGTCTAATGTCATGTTTTCTTTTTTTCTGGCAGGGCGCGTCGCTGATGGAATCGCAGGTATGTTTTCTGTTAAGACCTTTGTGTATGTCTAATGTCATGTTTTCTTTTTTTCTGGCAGGGCGCGTCGCTGATGGAATCGCAGGTATGTTTTCTGTTAAGACCTTTGTGTATGTCTAATGATGCCTTTTTCTTTTTTTTTCCTTTAGGTCGTGTGGCCTACAGACATTTGAGGGTATGTTTTCTGTTAAGACCTTTGTGTATGTCTAATGTCATGTTTTCTTTTTTTCTGGCAGGGCGCGTCGCTGATGGAATCGCAGGTATGTTTTCTGTTAAGACCTTTGTGTATGTCTAATGTCATGTTTTCTTTTTTTCTGGCAGGGTGCGTCGCTGATGGAATCGCAGGTATGTTTTCTGTTAAGACCTTTGTGTATGTCTAATGTCATGTTTTCTTTTTTTCTGGCAGGGCGCGTCGCTGATGGAATCGCAGGTATGTTTTCTGTTAAGACCTTTGTGTATGTCTAATGTCATGTTTTCTTTTTTTTCTGGCAGGGCGCGTCGCTGATGGAATCGCAGGTATGTTTTCTGTTAAGACCTTTGTGTATGTCTAATGTCATGTTTTCTTTTTTCTGGCAGGGCGCGTCGCTGATGGAATCGCAGGTATGTTTTCTGTTAAGACCTTTGTGTATGTCTAATGATGCCTTTTTCTTTTTTTTTCCTTTAGGTCGTGTGGCCTACAGACATTTGAGGGTATGTTTTCTGTTAAGACCTTTGTGTATGTCTAATGTCATGTTTTCTTTTTTTCTGGCAGGGCGCGTCGCTGATGGAATCGCAGGTATGTTTTCTGTTAAGACCTTTGTGTATGTCTAATGTCATGTTTTCTTTTTTTCTGGCAGGGTGCGTCGCTGATGGAATCGCAGGTATGTTTTCTGTTAAGACCTTTGTGTATGTCTAATGTCATGTTTTCTTTTTTTCTGGCAGTGCGCGTCGCTGATGGAATCGCAGGTATGTTTTCTGTTAAGACCTTTGTGTATGTCTAATGTCATGTTTTCTTTTTTTCTGGCAGGGCGCGTCGCTGATGGAATCGCAGGTATGTTTTCTGTTAAGACCTTTGTGTATGTCTAATGTCATGTTTTCTTTTTTTCTGGCAGGGCGCGTCGCTGATGGAATCGCAGGTATGTTTTCTGTTAAGACCTTTGTGTATGTCTAATGTCATGTTTTCTTTTTTTCTGGCAGGGCGCGTCGCTGATGGAATCGCAGGTATGTTTTCTGTTAAGACCTTTGTGTATGTCTAATGATGCCTTTTTCTTTTTTTTTCCTTTAGGTCGTGTGGCCTACAGACATTTGAGGGTATGTTTTCTGTTAAGACCTTTGTGTATGTCTAATGTCATGTTTTCTTTTTTTCTGGCAGGGCGCGTCGCTGATGGAATCGCAGGTATGTTTTCTGTTAAGACCTTTGTGTATGTCTAATGTCATGTTTTCTTTTTTTCTGGCAGGGCGCGTCGCTGATGGAATCGCAGGTATGTTTTCTGTTAAGACCTTTGTGTATGTCTAATGTCATGTTTTCTTTTTTTTCTGGCAGGGCGCGTCGCTGATGGAATCGCAGGTATGTTTTCTGTTAAGACCTTTGTGTAATTCTAATGTCATGTTTTCTTTTTTCTGGCAGGGCACGTCGCTGATGGAATCGCAGGTATGTTTTCTGTTAAGACCTTTGTGTATGTCTAATGATGCCTTTTTGTTTTTTTTTCCTTTAGGTCGTGTGGCCTACAGACATTTGAGGGTATGTTTTCTGTTAAGACCTTTGTGTATGTCTAATGTCATGTTTTCTTTTTTTCTGGCAGGGCGCGTCGCTGATGGAATCGCAGGTATGTTTTCTGTTAAGACCTTTGTGTATGTCTAATGTCATGTTTTCTTTTTTTCTGGCAGGGCGCGTCGCTGATGGAATCGCAGGTATGTTTTCTGTTAAGACCTTTGTGTATGTCTAATGTCATGTTTTCTTTTTTTCTGGCAGGGCGCGACGCTGATGGAATCGCAGGTATGTTTTCTGTTAAGACCTTTGTGTATGTCTAATGATGCCTTTTTCTTTTTTTTTCCTTTAGGTCGTGTGGCCTACAGACATTTGAGGGTATGTTTTCTGTTAAGACCTTTGTGTATGTCTAATGTCATGTTTTCTTTTTTTCTGGCAGGGTGCGTCGCTGATGGAATCGCAGGTATGTTTTCTGTTAAGACCTTTGTGTATGTCTAATGTCATGTTTTCTTTTTTTCTGGCAGAGCGCGTCGCTGATGGAATCGCAGGTATGTTTTCTGTTAAGACCTTTGTGTATGTCTAATGTCATGTTTTCTTTTTTTCTGGCAGGGCGCGTCGCTGATGGAATCGCAGGTATGTTTTCTGTTAAGACCTTTGTGTATGTCTAATGATGCCTTTTTCTTTTTTTTTCCTTTAGGTCGTGTGGCCTACAGACATTTGAGGGTATGTTTTCTGTTAAGACCTTTATGTATGTCTAATGTCATGTTTTCTTTTTTTCCGGCAGGGCGCGTCGCTGATGGAATCGCAGGTATGTTTTCTGTTAAGACCTTTGTGTATGTCTAATGTCATGTTTTCCTTTTTTCTGGCAGGGCGCGTCGCTGATGGAATCGCAGGTATGTTTTCTGTTAAGACCTTTGTGTATGTCTAATGTCATGTTTTCTTTTTTTTCTGGCAGGGCGCGTCGCTGATGGAATCGCAGGTATGTTTTCTGTTAAGACCTTTGTGTATGTCTAATGTCATGTTTTCTTTTTTTCTGGCAGGGCGCGTCGCTGATGGAATCGCAGGTATGTTTTCTGTTAAGACCTTTGTGTATGTCTAATGTCATGTTTTCTTTTTTTCTGGCAGGGCGCGTCGCTGATGGAATCGCAGGTATGTTTTCTGTTAAGACCTTTGTGTATGTCTAATGTCATGTTTTCTTTTTTTCTGGCAGGGCGCGTCGCTGATGGAATCGCAGGTATGTTTTCTGTTAAGACCTTTGTGTATGTCTAATGTCATGTTTTCTTTTTTTCTGGCAGGGCGCGACGCTGATGGAATCGCAGGTATGTTTTCTGTTAAGACCTTTGTGTATGTCTAATGATGCCTTTTTCTTTTTTTTTCCTTTAGGTCGTGTGGCCTACAGACATTTGAGGGTATGTTTTCTGTTAAGACCTTTGTGTATGTCTAATGTCATGTTTTCTTTTTTTCTGGCAGGGTGCGTCGCTGATGGAATCGCAGGTATGTTTTCTGTTAAGACCTTTGTGTATGTCTAATGTCATGTTTTCTTTTTTTCTGGCAGGGCGCGTCGCTGATGGAATCGCAGGTATGTTTTCTGTTAAGACCTTTATGTATGTCTAATGTCATGTTTTCTTTTTTTCTGGCAGGGAGCGTCGGTGATGGAATCGCAGGTATGTTTTCTGTTAAGACCTTTGTGTATGTCTAATGTCATGTTTCCTTTTTTTCTGGCAGGGCGCGTCGCTGATGGAATCGCAGGTATGTTTTCTGTTAAGACCTTTGTGTATGTCTAATGATGCCTTTTTCTTTTTTTTTCCTTTAGGTCGTGTGGCCTACAGACATTTGAGGGTATGTTTTCTGTTAAGACCTTTATGTATGTCTAATGTCATGTTTTCTTTTTTTCTGGCAGGGCGCGTCGCTGATGGAATCGCAGGTATGTTTTCTGTTAAGACCTTTGTGTATGTCTAATGTCATGTTTTCTTTTTTTCTGGCAGGGCGCGTCGCTGATGGAATCGCAGGTATGTTTTCTGTTAAGACCTTTGTGTATGTCTAATGATGCCTTTTTCTTTTTTTTTCCTTTAGGTCGTGTGGCCTACAGACATTTGAGGGTATGTTTTCTGTTAAGACCTTTATGTATGTCTAATGTCATGTTTTCTTTTTTTCTGGCAGGGCGCGTCGCTGATGGAATCGCAGGTATGTTTTCTGTTAAGACCTTTGTGTATGTCTAATGTCATGTTTTCCTTTTTTCTGGCAGGGCGCGTCGCTGATGGAATCGCAGGTATGTTTTCTGTTAAGACCTTTGTGTATGTCTAATGTCATGTTTTCCTTTTTTCTGGCAGGGCGCGTCGCTGATGGAATCGCAGGTATGTTTTCTGTTAAGACCTTTGTGTATGTCTAATGTCATGTTTTCTTTTTTTCTGGCAGGGCGCGTCGCTGATGGAATCGCAGGTATGTTTTCTGTTAAGACCTTTGTGTATGTCTAATGTCATGTTTTCTTTTTTTCTGGCAGGGCGCGTCGCTGATGGAATCGCAGGTATGTTTTCTGTTAAGACCTTTGTGTATGTCTAATGTCATGTTTTCTTTTTTTCTGGCAGGGCGCGTCGGTGATGGAATCGCAGGTATGTTTTCTGTTAAGACCTTTGTGTATGTCTAATGTCATGTTTTCTTTTTTTCTGGCAGGGCGCGTCGCTGATGGAATCGCAGGTATGTTTTCTGTTAAGACCTTTGTGTATGTCTAATGATGCCTTTTTCTTTTTTTTTCCTTTAGGTCGTGTGGCCTACAGACATTTGAGGGTATGTTTTCTGTTAAGACCTTTGTGTATGTCTAATGTCATGTTTTCTTTTTTTCTGGCAGGGCGCGTCGCTGATGGAATCGCAGGTATGTTTTCTGTTAAGACCTTTGTGTATGTCTAATGTCATGTTTTCTTTTTTTCTGGCAGGGTGCGTCGCTGATGGAATCGCAGGTATGTTTTCTGTTAAGACCTTTGTGTATGTCTAATGTCATGTTTTCTTTTTTTCTGGCAGTGCGCGTCGCTGATGGAATCGCAGGTATGTTTTCTGTTAAGACCTTTGTGTATGTCTAATGTCATGTTTTCTTTTTTTCTGGCAGGGCGCGTCGCTGATGGAATCGCAGGTATGTTTTCTGTTAAGACCTTTGTGTATGTCTAATGTCATGTTTTCTTTTTTTCTGGCAGGGCGCTTCACTGATGGAATCGCAGGTATGTTTTCTGTTAAGACCTTTGTGTATGTCTAATGTCATGTTTTCTTTTTTTCTGGCAGGGCGCGTCGCTGATGGAATCGCAGGTATGTTTTCTGTTCAGACCTTTGTGTATGTCTAATGTCATGTTTTCTTTTTTTCTGGCAGGGCGCGTCGCTGATGGAATCGCAGGTATGTTTTCTGTTAAGACCTTTGTGTATGTCTAATGTCATGTTTTCTTTTTTTTCTGGCAGGGCGCGTCGCTGATGGAATCGCAGGTATGTTTTCTGTTAAGACCTTTGTGTATGTCTAATGTCATGTTTTCTTTTTTTCTGGCAGGGCGCGCCGCTGATGGAATCGCAGGTATGTTTTCTGTTAAGACCTTTGTGTATGTCTAATGTCATGTTTTCTTTTTTTCTGGCAGGGCGCGTCGCTGATGGAATCGCAGGTATGTTTTCTGTTAAGACCTTTGTGTATGTCTAATGTCATGTTTTCTTTTTTTTCTGGCAGGGCGCGTCGCTGATGGAATCGCAGGTATGTTTTCTGTTAAGACCTTTGTGTATGTCTAATGTCATGTTTTCCTTTTTTCTGGCAGGGCGCGTCGCTGATGGAATCGCAGGTATGTTTTCTGTTAAGACCTTTGTGTATGTCTAATGTCATGTTTTCTTTTTTTCTGGCAGGGCGCGTCGCTGATGGAATCGCAGGTATGTTTTCTGTTAAGACCTTTGTGTATGTCTAATGTCATGTTTTCTTTTTTTCTGGCAGGGCGCGTCGCTGATGGAATCGCAGGTATGTTTTCTGTTAAGACCTTTGTGTATGTCTAATGATGCCTTTTTCTTTTTTTTCCCTTTAGGTCGTGTGGCCTACAGACATTTGAGGGTATGTTTTCTGTTAAGACCTTTGTGTATGTCTAATGTCATGTTTTCTTTTTTTCTGGCAGGGCGCGTCGCTGATGGAATCGCAGGTATGTTTTCTGTTAAGACCTTTGTGTATGTCTAATGTCATGTTTTCTTTTTTTTCTGGCAGGGCGCGTCGCTGATGGAATCGCAGGTATGTTTTCTGTTAAGACCTTTGTGTAATTCTAATGTCATGTTTTCTTTTTTCTGGCAGGGCACGTCGCTGATGGAATCGCAGGTATGTTTTCTGTTAAGACCTTTGTGTATGTCTAATGATGCCTTTTTGTTTTTTTTTCCTTTAGGTCGTGTGGCCTACAGACATTTGAGGGTATGTTTTCTGTTAAGACCTTTGTGTATGTCTAATGTCATGTTTTCTTTTTTTCTGGCAGGGCGCGTCGCTGATGGAATCGCAGGTATGTTTTCTGTTAAGACCTTTGTGTATGTCTAATGTCATGTTTTCTTTTTTTCTGGCAGGGCGCGTCGCTGATGGAATCGCAGGTATGTTTTCTGTTAAGACCTTTGTGTATGTCTAATGTCATGTTTTCTTTTTTTCTGGCAGGGCGCGTCGGTGATGGAATCGCAGGTATGTTTTCTGTTAAGACCTTTGTGGATGTCTAATGTCATGTTTTCTTTTTTTCTGGCAGGGCGCGTCGCTGATGGAATCGCAGGTATGTTTTCTGTTAAGACCTTTGTGTATGTCTAATGATGCCTTTTTCTTTTTTTTTCCTTTAGGTCGTGTGGCCTACAGACATTTGAGGGTATGTTTTCTGTTAAGACCTTTATGTATGTCTAATGTCATGTTTTCTTTTTTTCTGGCAGGGCGCGTCGCTGATGGAATCGCAGGTATGTTTTCTGTTAAGACCTTTGTGTATGTCTAATGTCATGTTTTCCTTTTTTCTGGCAGGGCGCGTCGCTGATTGAATCGCAGGTATGTTTTCTGTTAAGACCTTTGTGTATGTCTAATGTCATGTTTTCTTTTTTTCTGGCAGGGCGCGTCGCTGATGGAATCGCAGGTATGTTTTCTGTTAAGACCTTTGTGTATGTCTAATGTCATGTTTTCCTTTTTTCTGGCAGGGCGCGTCGCTGATGGAATCGCAGGTATGTTTTCTGTTAAGACCTTTGTGTATGTCTAATGTCATGTTTTCTTTTTTTCTGGCAGGGCGCGTCGCTGATGGAATCGCAGGTATGTTTTCTGTTAAGACCTTTGTGTATGTCTAATGTCATGTTTTCTTTTTTTCTGGCAGGGCGCGTCGCTGATGGAATCGCAGGTATGTTTTCTGTTAAGACCTTTGTGTATGTCTAATGATGCCTTTTTCTTTTTTTTTCCTTTAGGTCGTGTGGCCTACAGACATTTGAGGGTATGTTTTCTGTTAAGACCTTTGTGTATGTCTAATGTCATGTTTTCTTTTTTTCTGGCAGGGCGCGTCGCTGATGGAATCGCAGGTATGTTTTCTGTTAAGACCTTTGTGTATGTCTAATGTCATGTTTTCTTTTTTTCTGGCAGGGTGCGTCGCTGATGGAATCGCAGGTATGTTTTCTGTTAAGACCTTTGTGTATGTCTAATGTCATGTTTTCTTTTTTTCTGGCAGGGCGCGTCGCTGATGGAATCGCAGGTATGTTTTCTGTTAAGACCTTTGTGTATGTCTAATGTCATGTTTTCTTTTTTTTCTGGCAGGGCGCGTCGCTGATGGAATCGCAGGTATGTTTTCTGTTAAGACCTTTGTGTATGTCTAATGTCATGTTTTCTTTTTTCTGGCAGGGCGCGTCGCTGATGGAATCGCAGGTATGTTTTCTGTTAAGACCTTTGTGTATGTCTAATGATGCCTTTTTCTTTTTTTTTCCTTTAGGTCGTGTGGCCTACAGACATTTGAGGGTATGTTTTCTGTTAAGACCTTTGTGTATGTCTAATGTCATGTTTTCTTTTTTTCTGGCAGGGCGCGTCGCTGATGGAATCGCAGGTATGTTTTCTGTTAAGACCTTTGTGTATGTCTAATGTCATGTTTTCTTTTTTTCTGGCAGGGTGCGTCGCTGATGGAATCGCAGGTATGTTTTCTGTTAAGACCTTTGTGTATGTCTAATGTCATGTTTTCTTTTTTTCTGGCAGTGCACGTCGCTGATGGAATCGCAGGTATGTTTTCTGTTAAGACCTTTGTGTATGTCTAATGTCATGTTTTCTTTTTTTCTGGCAGGGCGCGTCGCTGATGGAATCGCAGGTATGTTTTCTGTTAAGACCTTTGTGTATGTCTAATGTCATGTTTTCTTTTTTTCTGGCAGGGCGCGTCGCTGATGGAATCGCAGGTATGTTTTCTGTTAAGACCTTTGTGTATGTCTAATGTCATGTTTTCTTTTTTTCTGGCAGGGCGCGTCGCTGATGGAATCGCAGGTATGTTTTCTGTTAAGACCTTTGTGTATGTCTAATGATGCCTTTTTCTTTTTTTTTCCTTTAGGTCGTGTGGCCTACAGACATTTGAGGGTATGTTTTCTGTTAAGACCTTTGTGTATGTCTAATGTCATGTTTTCTTTTTTTCTGGCAGGGCGCGTCGCTGATGGAATCGCAGGTATGTTTTCTGTTAAGACCTTTGTGTATGTCTAATGTCATGTTTTCTTTTTTTCTGGCAGGGCGCGTCGCTGATGGAATCACAGGTATGTTTTCTGTTAAGACCTTTGTGTATGTCTAATGTCATGTTTTCTTTTTTTTCTGGCAGGGCGCGTCGCTGATGGAATCGCAGGTATGTTTTCTGTTAAGACCTTTGTGTAATTCTAATGTCATGTTTTCTTTTTTCTGGCAGGGCACGTCGCTGATGGAATCGCAGGTATGTTTTCTGTTAAGACCTTTGTGTATGTCTAATGATGCCTTTTTGTTTTTTTTTCCTTTAGGTCGTGTGGCCTACAGACATTTGAGGGTATGTTTTCTGTTAAGACCTTTGTGTATGTCTAATGTCATGTTTTCTTTTTTTCTGGCAGGGCGCGTCGCTGATGGAATCGCAGGTATGTTTTCTGTTAAGACCTTTGTGTATGTCTAATGTCATGTTTTCTTTTTTTCTGGCAGGGCGCGTCGCTGATGGAATCGCAGGTATGTTTTCTGTTAAGACCTTTGTGTATGTCTAATGTCATGTTTTCTTTTTTTCTGGCAGGGCGCGACGCTGATGGAATCGCAGGTATGTTTTCTGTTAAGACCTTTGTGTATGTCTAATGATGCCTTTTTCTTTTTTTTTCCTTTAGGTCGTGTGGCCTACAGACATTTGAGGGTATGTTTTCTGTTAAGACCTTTGTGTATGTCTAATGTCATGTTTTCTTTTTTTCTGGCAGGGTGCGTCGCTGATGGAATCGCAGGTATGTTTTCTGTTAAGACCTTTGTGTATGTCTAATGTCATGTTTTCTTTTTTTCTGGCAGAGCGCGTCGCTGATGGAATCGCAGGTATGTTTTCTGTTAAGACCTTTATGTATGTCTAATGTCATGTTTTCTTTTTTTCTGGCAGGGAGCGTCGGTGATGGAATCGCAGGTATGTTTTCTGTTAAGACCTTTGTGTATGTCTAATGTCATGTTTCCTTTTTTTCTGGCAGGGCGCGTCGCTGATGGAATCGCAGGTATGTTTTCTGTTAAGACCTTTGTGTATGTCTAATGATGCCTTTTTCTTTTTTTTTCCTTTAGGTCGTGTGGCCTACAGACATTTGAGGGTATGTTTTCTGTTAAGACCTTTATGTATGTCTAATGTCATGTTTTCTTTTTTTCTGGCAGGGCGCGTCGCTGATGGAATCGCAGGTATGTTTTCTGTTAAGACCTTTGTGTATGTCTAATGTCATGTTTTCTTTTTTTCTGGCAGGGCGCGTCGCTGATGGAATCGCAGGTATGTTTTCTGTTAAGACCTTTGTGTATGTCTAATGATGCCTTTTTCTTTTTTTTTCCTTTAGGTCGTGTGGCCTACAGACATTTGAGGGTATGTTTTCTGTTAAGACCTTTATGTATGTCTAATGTCATGTTTTCTTTTTTTCCGGCAGGGCGCGTCGCTGATGGAATCGCAGGTATGTTTTCTGTTAAGACCTTTGTGTATGTCTAATGTCATGTTTTCCTTTTTTCTGGCAGGGCGCGTCGCTGATGGAATCGCAGGTATGTTTTCTGTTAAGACCTTTGTGTATGTCTAATGTCATGTTTTCTTTTTTTTCTGGCAGGGCGCGTCGCTGATGGAATCGCAGGTATGTTTTCTGTTAAGACCTTTGTGTATGTCTAATGTCATGTTTTCTTTTTTTCTGGCAGGGCGCGTCGCTGATGGAATCGCAGGTATGTTTTCTGTTAAGACCTTTGTGTATGTCTAATGTCATGTTTTCTTTTTTTCTGGCAGGGCGCGTCGCTGATGGAATCGCAGGTATGTTTTCTGTTAAGACCTTTGTGTATGTCTAATGTCATGTTTTCTTTTTTTCTGGCAGGGCGCGTCGCTGATGGAATCGCAGGTATGTTTTCTGTTAAGACCTTTGTGTATGTCTAATGTCATGTTTTCTTTTTTTCTGGCAGGGCGCGACGCTGATGGAATCGCAGGTATGTTTTCTGTTAAGACCTTTGTGTATGTCTAATGATGCCTTTTTCTTTTTTTTTCCTTTAGGTCGTGTGGCCTACAGACATTTGAGGGTATGTTTTCTGTTAAGACCTTTGTGTATGTCTAATGTCATGTTTTCTTTTTTTCTGGCAGGGTGCGTCGCTGATGGAATCGCAGGTATGTTTTCTGTTAAGACCTTTGTGTATGTCTAATGTCATGTTTTCTTTTTTTCTGGCAGGGCGCGTCGCTGATGGAATCGCAGGTATGTTTTCTGTTAAGACCTTTATGTATGTCTAATGTCATGTTTTCTTTTTTTCTGGCAGGGAGCGTCGGTGATGGAATCGCAGGTATGTTTTCTGTTAAGACCTTTGTGTATGTCTAATGTCATGTTTCCTTTTTTTCTGGCAGGGCGCGTCGCTGATGGAATCGCAGGTATGTTTTCTGTTAAGACCTTTGTGTATGTCTAATGATGCCTTTTTCTTTTTTTTTCCTTTAGGTCGTGTGGCCTACAGACATTTGAGGGTATGTTTTCTGTTAAGACCTTTATGTATGTCTAATGTCATGTTTTCTTTTTTTCTGGCAGGGCGCGTCGCTGATGGAATCGCAGGTATGTTTTCTGTTAAGACCTTTGTGTATGTCTAATGTCATGTTTTCTTTTTTTCTGGCAGGGCGCGTCGCTGATGGAATCGCAGGTATGTTTTCTGTTAAGACCTTTGTGTATGTCTAATGATGCCTTTTTCTTTTTTTTTCCTTTAGGTCGTGTGGCCTACAGACATTTGAGGGTATGTTTTCTGTTAAGACCTTTATGTATGTCTAATGTCATGTTTTCTTTTTTTCTGGCAGGGCGCGTCGCTGATGGAATCGCAGGTATGTTTTCTGTTAAGACCTTTGTGTATGTCTAATGTCATGTTTTCCTTTTTTCTGGCAGGGCGCGTCGCTGATGGAATCGCAGGTATGTTTTCTGTTAAGACCTTTGTGTATGTCTAATGTCATGTTTTCCTTTTTTCTGGCAGGGCGCGTCGCTGATGGAATCGCAGGTATGTTTTCTGTTAAGACCTTTGTGTATGTCTAATGTCATGTTTTCTTTTTTTCTGGCAGGGCGCGTCGCTGATGGAATCGCAGGTATGTTTTCTGTTAAGACCTTTGTGTATGTCTAATGTCATGTTTTCTTTTTTTCTGGCAGGGCGCGTCGCTGATGGAATCGCAGGTATGTTTTCTGTTAAGACCTTTGTGTATGTCTAATGTCATGTTTTCTTTTTTTCTGGCAGGGCGCGTCGCTGATGGAATCGCAGGTATGTTTTCTGTTAAGACCTTTGTGTATGTCTAATGTCATGTTTTCTTTTTTTCTGGCAGGGCGCGTCGGTGATGGAATCGCAGGTATGTTTTCTGTTAAGACCTTTGTGTATGTCTAATGTCATGTTTTCTTTTTTTCTGGCAGGGCGCGTCGCTGATGGAATCGCAGGTATGTTTTCTGTTAAGACCTTTGTGTATGTCTAATGATGCCTTTTTCTTTTTTTTTCCTTTAGGTCGTGTGGCCTACAGACATTTGAGGGTATGTTTTCTGTTAAGACCTTTGTGTATGTCTAATGTCATGTTTTCTTTTTTTCTGGCAGGGCGCGTCGCTGATGGAATCGCAGGTATGTTTTCTGTTAAGACCTTTGTGTATGTCTAATGTCATGTTTTCTTTTTTTCTGGCAGGGTGCGTCGCTGATGGAATCGCAGGTATGTTTTCTGTTAAGACCTTTGTGTATGTCTAATGTCATGTTTTCTTTTTTTCTGGCAGGGCGCGTCGCTGATGGAATCGCAGGTATGTTTTCTGTTAAGACCTTTGTGTATGTCTAATGTCATGTTTTCTTTTTTTCTGGCAGGGCGCTTCACTGATGGAATCGCAGGTATGTTTTCTGTTAAGACCTTTGTGTATGTCTAATGTCATGTTTTCTTTTTTTCTGGCAGGGCGCGTCGCTGATGGAATCGCAGGTATGTTTTCTGTTCAGACCTTTGTGTATGTCTAATGTCATGTTTTCTTTTTTTCTGGCAGGGCGCGTCGCTGATGGAATCGCAGGTATGTTTTCTGTTAAGACCTTTGTGTATGTCTAATGTCATGTTTTCTTTTTTTCTGGCAGGGCGCGCCGCTGATGGAATCGCAGGTATGTTTTCTGTTAAGACCTTTGTGTATGTCTAATGTCATGTTTTCTTTTTTTCTGGCAGGGCGCGTCGCTGATGGAATCGCAGGTATGTTTTCTGTTAAGACCTTTGTGTATGTCTAATGTCATGTTTTCTTTTTTTTCTGGCAGGGCGCGTCGCTGATGGAATCGCAGGTATGTTTTCTGTTAAGACCTTTGTGTATGTCTAATGTCATGTTTTCCTTTTTTCTGGCAGGGCGCGTCGCTGATGGAATCGCAGGTATGTTTTCTGTTAAGACCTTTGTGTATGTCTAATGTCATGTT
This sequence comes from Mytilus trossulus, assembly GCF_036588685.1. Classification (NCBI taxonomy): domain Eukaryota; kingdom Metazoa; phylum Mollusca; class Bivalvia; order Mytilida; family Mytilidae; genus Mytilus; species Mytilus trossulus. The sequence continues at coordinate 81,950 of NW_026963329.1, forward strand.
TTCTTTTTTTCTGGCAGGGCGCGTCGCTGATGGAATCGCAGGTATGTTTTCTGTTAAGACCTTTGTGTATGTCTAATGTCATGTTTTCTTTTTTTCTGGCAGGGCGCGTCGCTGATGGAATCGCAGGTATGTTTTCTGTTAAGACCTTTGTGTATGTCTAATGATGCCTTTTTCTTTTTTTTTCCTTTAGGTCGTGTGGCCTACAGACATTTGAGGGTATGTTTTCTGTTAAGACCTTTGTGTATGTCTAATGTCATGTTTTCTTTTTTTCTGGCAGGGCGCGTCGCTGATGGAATCGCAGGTATGTTTTCTGTTAAGACCTTTGTGTATGTCTAATGTCATGTTTTCTTTTTTTCTGGCAGGGTGCGTCGCTGATGGAATCGCAGGTATGTTTTCTGTTAAGACCTTTGTGTATGTCTAATGTCATGTTTTCTTTTTTTCTGGCAGGGTGCGTCGCTGATGGAATCGCAGGTATGTTTTCTGTTAAGACCTTTGTGTATGTCTAATGTCATGTTTTCTTTTTTTCTGGCAGTGCGCGTCGCTGATGGAATCGCAGGTATGTTTTCTGTTAAGACCTTTGTGTATGTCTAATGTCATGTTTTCTTTTTTTCTGGCAGGGCGCGTCGCTGATGGAATCGCAGGTATGTTTTCTGTTAAGACCTTTGTGTATGTCTAATGTCATGTTTTCTTTTTTTCTGGCAGGGCGCTTCACTGATGGAATCGCAGGTATGTTTTCTGTTAAGACCTTTGTGTATGTCTAATGTCATGTTTTCTTTTTTTCTGGCAGGGCGCGTCGCTGATGGAATCGCAGGTATGTTTTCTGTTCAGACCTTTGTGTATGTCTAATGTCATGTTTTCTTTTTTTCTGGCAGGGCGCGTCGCTGATGGAATCGCAGGTATGTTTTCTGTTAAGACCTTTGTGTATGTCTAATGTCATGTTTTCTTTTTTTCTGGCAGGGCGCGCCGCTGATGGAATCGCAGGTATGTTTTCTGTTAAGACCTTTGTGTATGTCTAATGTCATGTTTTCTTTTTTTCTGGCAGGGCGCGTCGCTGATGGAATCGCAGGTATGTTTTCTGTTAAGACCTTTGTGTATGTCTAATGTCATGTTTTCTTTTTTTTCTGGCAGGGCGCGTCGCTGATGGAATCGCAGGTATGTTTTCTGTTAAGACCTTTGTGTATGTCTAATGTCATGTTTTCCTTTTTTCTGGCAGGGCGCGTCGCTGATGGAATCGCAGGTATGTTTTCTGTTAAGACCTTTGTGTATGTCTAATGTCATGTTTTCTTTTTTTCTGGCAGGGCGCGTCGCTGATGGAATCGCAGGTATGTTTTCTGTTAAGACCTTTGTGTATGTCTAATGTCATGTTTTCTTTTTTTCTGGCAGGGCGCGTCGCTGATGGAATCGCAGGTATGTTTTCTGTTAAGACCTTTGTGTATGTCTAATGATGCCTTTTTCTTTTTTTTTCCTTTAGGTCGTGTGGCCTACAGACATTTGAGGGTATGTTTTCTGTTAAGACCTTTGTGTATGTCTAATGTCATGTTTTCTTTTTTTCTGGCAGGGCGCGTCGCTGATGGAATCGCAGGTATGTTTTCTGTTAAGACCTTTGTGTATGTCTAATGTCATGTTTTCTTTTTTTCTGGCAGGGTGCGTCGCTGATGGAATCGCAGGTATGTTTTCTGTTAAGACCTTTGTGTATGTCTAATGTCATGTTTTCTTTTTTTCTGGCAGGGCGCGTCGCTGATGGAATCGCAGGTATGTTTTCTGTTAAGACCTTTGTGTATGTCTAATGTCATGTTTTCTTTTTTTTCTGGCAGGGCGCGTCGCTGATGGAATCGCAGGTATGTTTTCTGTTAAGACCTTTGTGTATGTCTAATGTCATGTTTTCTTTTTTCTGGCAGGGCGCGTCGCTGATGGAATCGCAGGTATGTTTTCTGTTAAGACCTTTGTGTATGTCTAATGATGCCTTTTTCTTTTTTTTTCCTTTAGGTCGTGTGGCCTACAGACATTTGAGGGTATGTTTTCTGTTAAGACCTTTGTGTATGTCTAATGTCATGTTTTCTTTTTTTCTGGCAGGGCGCGTCGCTGATGGAATCGCAGGTATGTTTTCTGTTAAGACCTTTGTGTATGTCTAATGTCATGTTTTCTTTTTTTTCTGGCAGGGCGCGTCGCTGATGGAATCGCAGGTATGTTTTCTGTTAAGACCTTTGTGTATGTCTAATGTCATGTTTTCCTTTTTTCTGGCAGGGCGCGTCGCTGATGGAATCGCAGGTATGTTTTCTGTTAAGACCTTTGTGTATGTCTAATGTCATGTTTTCTTTTTTTCTGGCAGGGCGCGTCGCTGATGGAATCGCAGGTATGTTTTCTGTTAAGACCTTTGTGTATGTCTAATGTCATGTTTTCTTTTTTTCTGGCAGGGCGCGTCGCTGATGGAATCGCAGGTATGTTTTCTGTTAAGACCTTTGTGTATGTCTAATGATGCCTTTTTCTTTTTTTTTCCTTTAGGTCGTGTGGCCTACAGACATTTGAGGGTATGTTTTCTGTTAAGACCTTTGTGTATGTCTAATGTCATGTTTTCTTTTTTTCTGGCAGGGCGCGTCGCTGATGGAATCGCAGGTATGTTTTCTGTTAAGACCTTTGTGTATGTCTAATGTCATGTTTTCTTTTTTTCTGGCAGGGTGCGTCGCTGATGGAATCGCAGGTATGTTTTCTGTTAAGACCTTTGTGTATGTCTAATGTCATGTTTTCTTTTTTTCTGGCAGGGCGCGTCGCTGATGGAATCGCAGGTATGTTTTCTGTTAAGACCTTTGTGTATGTCTAATGTCATGTTTTCTTTTTTTTCTGGCAGGGCGCGTCGCTGATGGAATCGCAGGTATGTTTTCTGTTAAGACCTTTGTGTATGTCTAATGTCATGTTTTCTTTTTTCTGGCAGGGCGCGTCGCTGATGGAATCGCAGGTATGTTTTCTGTTAAGACCTTTGTGTATGTCTAATGATGCCTTTTTCTTTTTTTTTCCTTTAGGTCGTGTGGCCTACAGACATTTGAGGGTATGTTTTCTGTTAAGACCTTTGTGTATGTCTAATGTCATGTTTTCTTTTTTTCTGGCAGGGCGCGTCGCTGATGGAATCGCAGGTATGTTTTCTGTTAAGACCTTTGTGTATGTCTAATGTCATGTTTTCTTTTTTTCTGGCAGGGTGCGTCGCTGATGGAATCGCAGGTATGTTTTCTGTTAAGACCTTTGTGTATGTCTAATGTCATGTTTTCTTTTTTTCTGGCAGTGCGCGTCGCTGATGGAATCGCAGGTATGTTTTCTGTTAAGACCTTTGTGTATGTCTAATGTCATGTTTTCTTTTTTTCTGGCAGGGCGCGTCGCTGATGGAATCGCAGGTATGTTTTCTGTTAAGACCTTTGTGTATGTCTAATGTCATGTTTTCTTTTTTTCTGGCAGGGCGCGTCGCTGATGGAATCGCAGGTATGTTTTCTGTTAAGACCTTTGTGTATGTCTAATGTCATGTTTTCTTTTTTTCTGGCAGGGCGCGTCGCTGATGGAATCGCAGGTATGTTTTCTGTTAAGACCTTTGTGTATGTCTAATGATGCCTTTTTCTTTTTTTTTCCTTTAGGTCGTGTGGCCTACAGACATTTGAGGGTATGTTTTCTGTTAAGACCTTTGTGTATGTCTAATGTCATGTTTTCTTTTTTTCTGGCAGGGCGCGTCGCTGATGGAATCGCAGGTATGTTTTCTGTTAAGACCTTTGTGTATGTCTAATGTCATGTTTTCTTTTTTTCTGGCAGGGCGCGTCGCTGATGGAATCGCAGGTATGTTTTCTGTTAAGACCTTTGTGTATGTCTAATGTCATGTTTTCTTTTTTTTCTGGCAGGGCGCGTCGCTGATGGAATCGCAGGTATGTTTTCTGTTAAGACCTTTGTGTAATTCTAATGTCATGTTTTCTTTTTTCTGGCAGGGCACGTCGCTGATGGAATCGCAGGTATGTTTTCTGTTAAGACCTTTGTGTATGTCTAATGATGCCTTTTTGTTTTTTTTTCCTTTAGGTCGTGTGGCCTACAGACATTTGAGGGTATGTTTTCTGTTAAGACCTTTGTGTATGTCTAATGTCATGTTTTCTTTTTTTCTGGCAGGGCGCGTCGCTGATGGAATCGCAGGTATGTTTTCTGTTAAGACCTTTGTGTATGTCTAATGTCATGTTTTCTTTTTTTCTGGCAGGGCGCGTCGCTGATGGAATCGCAGGTATGTTTTCTGTTAAGACCTTTGTGTATGTCTAATGTCATGTTTTCTTTTTTTCTGGCAGGGCGCGTCGCTGATGGAATCGCAGGTATGTTTTCTGTTAAGACCTTTGTGTATGTCTAATGATGCCTTTTTCTTTTTTTTTCCTTTAGGTCGTGTGGCCTACAGACATTTGAGGGTATGTTTTCTGTTAAGACCTTTATGTATGTCTAATGTCATGTTTTCTTTTTTTCCGGCAGGGCGCGTCGCTGATGGAATCGCAGGTATGTTTTCTGTTAAGACCTTTGTGTATGTCTAATGTCATGTTTTCCTTTTTTCTGGCAGGGCGCGTCGCTGATGGAATCGCAGGTATGTTTTCTGTTAAGACCTTTGTGTATGTCTAATGTCATGTTTTCTTTTTTTTCTGGCAGGGCGCGTCGCTGATGGAATCGCAGGTATGTTTTCTGTTAAGACCTTTGTGTATGTCTAATGTCATGTTTTCTTTTTTTCTGGCAGGGCGCGTCGCTGATGGAATCGCAGGTATGTTTTCTGTTAAGACCTTTGTGTATGTCTAATGTCATGTTTTCTTTTTTTCTGGCAGGGCGCGTCGCTGATGGAATCGCAGGTATGTTTTCTGTTAAGACCTTTGTGTATGTCTAATGTCATGTTTTCTTTTTTTCTGGCAGGGCGCGTCGCTGATGGAATCGCAGGTATGTTTTCTGTTAAGACCTTTGTGTATGTCTAATGTCATGTTTTCTTTTTTTCTGGCAGGGCGCGACGCTGATGGAATCGCAGGTATGTTTTCTGTTAAGACCTTTGTGTATGTCTAATGATGCCTTTTTCTTTTTTTTTCCTTTAGGTCGTGTGGCCTACAGACATTTGAGGGTATGTTTTCTGTTAAGACCTTTGTGTATGTCTAATGTCATGTTTTCTTTTTTTCTGGCAGGGTGCGTCGCTGATGGAATCGCAGGTATGTTTTCTGTTAAGACCTTTGTGTATGTCTAATGTCATGTTTTCTTTTTTTCTGGCAGGGCGCGTCGCTGATGGAATCGCAGGTATGTTTTCTGTTAAGACCTTTATGTATGTCTAATGTCATGTTTTCTTTTTTTCTGGCAGGGAGCGTCGGTGATGGAATCGCAGGTATGTTTTCTGTTAAGACCTTTGTGTATGTCTAATGTCATGTTTCCTTTTTTTCTGGCAGGGCGCGTCGCTGATGGAATCGCAGGTATGTTTTCTGTTAAGACCTTTGTGTATGTCTAATGATGCCTTTTTCTTTTTTTTTCCTTTAGGTCGTGTGGCCTACAGACATTTGAGGGTATGTTTTCTGTTAAGACCTTTATGTATGTCTAATGTCATGTTTTCTTTTTTTCTGGCAGGGCGCGTCGCTGATGGAATCGCAGGTATGTTTTCTGTTAAGACCTTTGTGTATGTCTAATGTCATGTTTTCTTTTTTTCTGGCAGGGCGCGTCGCTGATGGAATCGCAGGTATGTTTTCTGTTAAGACCTTTGTGTATGTCTAATGATGCCTTTTTCTTTTTTTTTCCTTTAGGTCGTGTGGCCTACAGACATTTGAGGGTATGTTTTCTGTTAAGACCTTTATGTATGTCTAATGTCATGTTTTCTTTTTTTCTGGCAGGGCGCGTCGCTGATGGAATCGCAGGTATGTTTTCTGTTAAGACCTTTGTGTATGTCTAATGTCATGTTTTCCTTTTTTCTGGCAGGGCGCGTCGCTGATGGAATCGCAGGTATGTTTTCTGTTAAGACCTTTGTGTATGTCTAATGTCATGTTTTCCTTTTTTCTGGCAGGGCGCGTCGCTGATGGAATCGCAGGTATGTTTTCTGTTAAGACCTTTGTGTATGTCTAATGTCATGTTTTCTTTTTTTCTGGCAGGGCGCGTCGCTGATGGAATCGCAGGTATGTTTTCTGTTAAGACCTTTGTGTATGTCTAATGTCATGTTTTCTTTTTTTCTGGCAGGGCGCGTCGCTGATGGAATCGCAGGTATGTTTTCTGTTAAGACCTTTGTGTATGTCTAATGTCATGTTTTCTTTTTTTCTGGCAGGGCGCGTCGGTGATGGAATCGCAGGTATGTTTTCTGTTAAGACCTTTGTGTATGTCTAATGTCATGTTTTCTTTTTTTCTGGCAGGGCGCGTCGCTGATGGAATCGCAGGTATGTTTTCTGTTAAGACCTTTGTGTATGTCTAATGTCATGTTTTCTTTTTTCTGGCAGGGCGCGTCGCTGATGGAATCGCAGGTATGTTTTCTGTTAAGACCTTTGTGTATGTCTAATGATGCCTTTTTCTTTTTTTTTCCTTTAGGTCGTGTGGCCTACAGACATTTGAGGGTATGTTTTCTGTTAAGACCTTTGTGTATGTCTAATGTCATGTTTTCTTTTTTTCTGGCAGGGCGCGTCGCTGATGGAATCGCAGGTATGTTTTCTGTTAAGACCTTTGTGTATGTCTAATGTCATGTTTTCTTTTTTTCTGGCAGGGTGCGTCGCTGATGGAATCGCAGGTATGTTTTCTGTTAAGACCTTTGTGTATGTCTAATGTCATGTTTTCTTTTTTTCTGGCAGTGCGCGTCGCTGATGGAATCGCAGGTATGTTTTCTGTTAAGACCTTTGTGTATGTCTAATGTCATGTTTTCTTTTTTTCTGGCAGGGCGCGTCGCTGATGGAATCGCAGGTATGTTTTCTGTTAAGACCTTTGTGTATGTCTAATGTCATGTTTTCTTTTTTTCTGGCAGGGCGCGTCGCTGATGGAATCGCAGGTATGTTTTCTGTTAAGACCTTTGTGTATGTCTAATGTCATGTTTTCTTTTTTTCTGGCAGGGCGCGTCGCTGATGGAATCGCAGGTATGTTTTCTGTTAAGACCTTTGTGTATGTCTAATGATGCCTTTTTCTTTTTTTTTCCTTTAGGTCGTGTGGCCTACAGACATTTGAGGGTATGTTTTCTGTTAAGACCTTTGTGTATGTCTAATGTCATGTTTTCTTTTTTTCTGGCAGGGCGCGTCGCTGATGGAATCGCAGGTATGTTTTCTGTTAAGACCTTTGTGTATGTCTAATGTCATGTTTTCTTTTTTTCTGGCAGGGCGCGTCGCTGATGGAATCGCAGGTATGTTTTCTGTTAAGACCTTTGTGTATGTCTAATGTCATGTTTTCTTTTTTTTCTGGCAGGGCGCGTCGCTGATGGAATCGCAGGTATGTTTTCTGTTAAGACCTTTGTGTAATTCTAATGTCATGTTTTCTTTTTTCTGGCAGGGCACGTCGCTGATGGAATCGCAGGTATGTTTTCTGTTAAGACCTTTGTGTATGTCTAATGATGCCTTTTTGTTTTTTTTTCCTTTAGGTCGTGTGGCCTACAGACATTTGAGGGTATGTTTTCTGTTAAGACCTTTGTGTATGTCTAATGTCATGTTTTCTTTTTTTCTGGCAGGGCGCGTCGCTGATGGAATCGCAGGTATGTTTTCTGTTAAGACCTTTGTGTATGTCTAATGTCATGTTTTCTTTTTTTCTGGCAGGGCGCGTCGCTGATGGAATCGCAGGTATGTTTTCTGTTAAGACCTTTGTGTATGTCTAATGTCATGTTTTCTTTTTTTCTGGCAGGGCGCGACGCTGATGGAATCGCAGGTATGTTTTCTGTTAAGACCTTTGTGTATGTCTAATGATGCCTTTTTCTTTTTTTTTCCTTTAGGTCGTGTGGCCTACAGACATTTGAGGGTATGTTTTCTGTTAAGACCTTTGTGTATGTCTAATGTCATGTTTTCTTTTTTTCTGGCAGGGTGCGTCGCTGATGGAATCGCAGGTATGTTTTCTGTTAAGACCTTTGTGTATGTCTAATGTCATGTTTTCTTTTTTTCTGGCAGAGCGCGTCGCTGATGGAATCGCAGGTATGTTTTCTGTTAAGACCTTTATGTATGTCTAATGTCATGTTTTCTTTTTTTCTGGCAGGGAGCGTCGGTGATGGAATCGCAGGTATGTTTTCTGTTAAGACCTTTGTGTATGTCTAATGTCATGTTTCCTTTTTTTCTGGCAGGGCGCGTCGCTGATGGAATCGCAGGTATGTTTTCTGTTAAGACCTTTGTGTATGTCTAATGATGCCTTTTTCTTTTTTTTTCCTTTAGGTCGTGTGGCCTACAGACATTTGAGGGTATGTTTTCTGTTAAGACCTTTATGTATGTCTAATGTCATGTTTTCTTTTTTTCTGGCAGGGCGCGTCGCTGATGGAATCGCAGGTATGTTTTCTGTTAAGACCTTTGTGTATGTCTAATGTCATGTTTTCTTTTTTTCTGGCAGGGCGCGTCGCTGATGGAATCGCAGGTATGTTTTCTGTTAAGACCTTTGTGTATGTCTAATGATGCCTTTTTCTTTTTTTTTCCTTTAGGTCGTGTGGCCTACAGACATTTGAGGGTATGTTTTCTGTTAAGACCTTTATGTATGTCTAATGTCATGTTTTCTTTTTTTCCGGCAGGGCGCGTCGCTGATGGAATCGCAGGTATGTTTTCTGTTAAGACCTTTGTGTATGTCTAATGTCATGTTTTCCTTTTTTCTGGCAGGGCGCGTCGCTGATGGAATCGCAGGTATGTTTTCTGTTAAGACCTTTGTGTATGTCTAATGTCATGTTTTCTTTTTTTTCTGGCAGGGCGCGTCGCTGATGGAATCGCAGGTATGTTTTCTGTTAAGACCTTTGTGTATGTCTAATGTCATGTTTTCTTTTTTTCTGGCAGGGCGCGTCGCTGATGGAATCGCAGGTATGTTTTCTGTTAAGACCTTTGTGTATGTCTAATGTCATGTTTTCTTTTTTTCTGGCAGGGCGCGTCGCTGATGGAATCGCAGGTATGTTTTCTGTTAAGACCTTTGTGTATGTCTAATGTCATGTTTTCTTTTTTTCTGGCAGGGCGCGTCGCTGATGGAATCGCAGGTATGTTTTCTGTTAAGACCTTTGTGTATGTCTAATGTCATGTTTTCTTTTTTTCTGGCAGGGCGCGACGCTGATGGAATCGCAGGTATGTTTTCTGTTAAGACCTTTGTGTATGTCTAATGATGCCTTTTTCTTTTTTTTTCCTTTAGGTCGTGTGGCCTACAGACATTGAGGGTATGTTTTCTGTTAAGACCTTTGTGTATGTCTAATGTCATGTTTTCTTTTTTTCTGGCAGGGTGCGTCGCTGATGGAATCGCAGGTATGTTTTCTGTTAAGACCTTTGTGTATGTCTAATGTCATGTTTTCTTTTTTTCTGGCAGGGCGCGTCGCTGATGGAATCGCAGGTATGTTTTCTGTTAAGACCTTTATGTATGTCTAATGTCATGTTTTCTTTTTTTCTGGCAGGGAGCGTCGGTGATGGAATCGCAGGTATGTTTTCTGTTAAGACCTTTGTGTATGTCTAATGTCATGTTTCCTTTTTTTCTGGCAGGGCGCGTCGCTGATGGAATCGCAGGTATGTTTTCTGTTAAGACCTTTGTGTATGTCTAATGATGCCTTTTTCTTTTTTTTTCCTTTAGGTCGTGTGGCCTACAGACATTTGAGGGTATGTTTTCTGTTAAGACCTTTATGTATGTCTAATGTCATGTTTTCTTTTTTTCTGGCAGGGCGCGTCGCTGATGGAATCGCAGGTATGTTTTCTGTTAAGACCTTTGTGTATGTCTAATGTCATGTTTTCTTTTTTTCTGGCAGGGCGCGTCGCTGATGGAATCGCAGGTATGTTTTCTGTTAAGACCTTTGTGTATGTCTAATGATGCCTTTTTCTTTTTTTTTCCTTTAGGTCGTGTGGCCTACAGACATTTGAGGGTATGTTTTCTGTTAAGACCTTTATGTATGTCTAATGTCATGTTTTCTTTTTTTCTGGCAGGGCGCGTCGCTGATGGAATCGCAGGTATGTTTTCTGTTAAGACCTTTGTGTATGTCTAATGTCATGTTTTCCTTTTTTCTGGCAGGGCGCGTCGCTGATGGAATCGCAGGTATGTTTTCTGTTAAGACCTTTGTGTATGTCTAATGTCATGTTTTCCTTTTTTCTGGCAGGGCGCGTCGCTGATGGAATCGCAGGTATGTTTTCTGTTAAGACCTTTGTGTATGTCTAATGTCATGTTTTCTTTTTTTCTGGCAGGGCGCGTCGCTGATGGAATCGCAGGTATGTTTTCTGTTAAGACCTTTGTGTATGTCTAATGTCATGTTTTCTTTTTTTCTGGCAGGGCGCGTCGCTGATGGAATCGCAGGTATGTTTTCTGTTAAGACCTTTGTGTATGTCTAATGTCATGTTTTCTTTTTTTCTGGCAGGGCGCGTCGGTGATGGAATCGCAGGTATGTTTTCTGTTAAGACCTTTGTGTATGTCTAATGTCATGTTTTCTTTTTTTCTGGCAGGGCGCGTCGCTGATGGAATCGCAGGTATGTTTTCTGTTAAGACCTTTGTGTATGTCTAATGATGCCTTTTTCTTTTTTTTTCCTTTAGGTCGTGTGGCCTACAGACATTTGAGGGTATGTTTTCTGTTAAGACCTTTGTGTATGTCTAATGTCATGTTTTCTTTTTTTCTGGCAGGGCGCGTCGCTGATGGAATCGCAGGTATGTTTTCTGTTAAGACCTTTGTGTATGTCTAATGTCATGTTTTCTTTTTTTCTGGCAGGGTGCGTCGCTGATGGAATCGCAGGTATGTTTTCTGTTAAGACCTTTGTGTATGTCTAATGTCATGTTTTCTTTTTTTCTGGCAGTGCGCGTCGCTGATGGAATCGCAGGTATGTTTTCTGTTAAGACCTTTGTGTATGTCTAATGTCATGTTTTCTTTTTTTCTGGCAGGGCGCGTCGGTGATGGAATCGCAGGTATGTTTTCTGTTAAGACCTTTGTGTATGTCTAATGATGCCTTTTTCTTTTTTTTTCCTTTAGGTCGTGTGGCCTACAGACATTTGAGGGTATGTTTTCTGTTAAGACCTTTATGTATGTCTAATGTCATGTTTTCTTTTTTTCTGGCAGGGCGCGTCGCTGATGGAATCGCAGGTATGTTTTCTGTTAAGACCTTTGTGTATGTCTAATGTCATGTTTTCTTTTTTTCTGGCAGGGTGCGTCGCTGATGGAATCGCAGGTATGTTTTCTGTTAAGACCTTTGTGTATGTCTAATGATGCCTTTTTCTTTTTTTTTCCTTTAGGTCGTGTGGCCTACAGACATTGAGGGTATGTTTTCTGTTAAGACCTTTGTGTATGTCTAATGTCATGTTTTCTTTTTTTCTGGCAGGGTGCGTCGCTGATGGAATCGCAGGTATGTTTTCTGTTAAGACCTTTGTGTATGTCTAATGTCATGTTTTCTTTTTTTCTGGCAGGGCGCGTCGCTGATGGAATCGCAGGTATGTTTTCTGTTAAGACCTTTATGTATGTCTAATGTCATGTTTTCTTTTTTTCTGGCAGGGAGCGTCGGTGATGGAATCGCAGGTATGTTTTCTGTTAAGACCTTTGTGTATGTCTAATGTCATGTTTCCTTTTTTTCTGGCAGGGCGCGTCGCTGATGGAATCGCAGGTATGTTTTCTGTTAAGACCTTTGTGTATGTCTAATGATGCCTTTTTCTTTTTTTTTCCTTTAGGTCGTGTGGCCTACAGACATTTGAGGGTATGTTTTCTGTTAAGACCTTTATGTATGTCTAATGTCATGTTTTCTTTTTTTCTGGCAGGGCGCGTCGCTGATGGAATCGCAGGTATGTTTTCTGTTAAGACCTTTGTGTATGTCTAATGTCATGTTTTCTTTTTTTCTGGCAGGGCGCGTCGCTGATGGAATCGCAGGTATGTTTTCTGTTAAGACCTTTGTGTATGTCTAATGATGCCTTTTTCTTTTTTTTTCCTTTAGGTCGTGTGGCCTACAGACATTTGAGGGTATGTTTTCTGTTAAGACCTTTATGTATGTCTAATGTCATGTTTTCTTTTTTTCTGGCAGGGCGCGTCGCTGATGGAATCGCAGGTATGTTTTCTGTTAAGACCTTTGTGTATGTCTAATGTCATGTTTTCCTTTTTTCTGGCAGGGCGCGTCGCTGATGGAATCGCAGGTATGTTTTCTGTTAAGACCTTTGTGTATGTCTAATGTCATGTTTTCCTTTTTTCTGGCAGGGCGCGTCGCTGATGGAATCGCAGGTATGTTTTCTGTTAAGACCTTTGTGTATGTCTAATGTCATGTTTTCTTTTTTTCTGGCAGGGCGCGTCGCTGATGGAATCGCAGGTATGTTTTCTGTTAAGACCTTTGTGTATGTCTAATGTCATGTTTTCTTTTTTTCTGGCAGGGCGCGTCGCTGATGGAATCGCAGGTATGTTTTCTGTTAAGACCTTTGTGTATGTCTAATGTCATGTTTTCTTTTTTTCTGGCAGGGCGCGTCGGTGATGGAATCGCAGGTATGTTTTCTGTTAAGACCTTTGTGTATGTCTAATGTCATGTTTTCTTTTTTTCTGGCAGGGCGCGTCGCTGATGGAATCGCAGGTATGTTTTCTGTTAAGACCTTTGTGTATGTCTAATGATGCCTTTTTCTTTTTTTTTCCTTTAGGTCGTGTGGCCTACAGACATTTGAGGGTATGTTTTCTGTTAAGACCTTTGTGTATGTCTAATGTCATGTTTTCTTTTTTTCTGGCAGGGCGCGTCGCTGATGGAATCGCAGGTATGTTTTCTGTTAAGACCTTTGTGTATGTCTAATGTCATGTTTTCTTTTTTTCTGGCAGGGTGCGTCGCTGATGGAATCGCAGGTATGTTTTCTGTTAAGACCTTTGTGTATGTCTAATGTCATGTTTTCTTTTTTTCTGGCAGTGCGCGTCGCTGATGGAATCGCAGGTATGTTTTCTGTTAAGACCTTTGTGTATGTCTAATGTCATGTTTTCTTTTTTTCTGGCAGGGCGCGTCGGTGATGGAATCGCAGGTATGTTTTCTGTTAAGACCTTTGTGTATGTCTAATGATGCCTTTTTCTTTTTTTTTCCTTTAGGTCGTGTGGCCTACAGACATTTGAGGGTATGTTTTCTGTTAAGACCTTTATGTATGTCTAATGTCATGTTTTCTTTTTTTCTGGCAGGGCGCGTCGCTGATGGAATCGCAGGTATGTTTTCTGTTAAGACCTTTGTGTATGTCTAATGTCATGTTTTCTTTTTTTCTGGCAGGGTGCGTCGCTGATGGAATCGCAGGTATGTTTTCTGTTAAGACCTTTGTGTATGTCTAATGTCATGTTTTCTTTTTTTCTGGCAGGGCGCGTCGCTGATGGAATCGCAGGTATGTTTTCTGTTAAGACCTTTGTGTATGTCTAATGTCATGTTTTCTTTTTTTTCTGGCAGGGCGCGTCGCTGATGGAATCGCAGGTATGTTTTCTGTTAAGACCTTTGTGTATGTCTAATGTCATGTTTTCTTTTTTCTGGCAGGGCGCGTCGCTGATGGAATCGCAGGTATGTTTTCTGTTAAGACCTTTGTGTATGTCTAATGATGCCTTTTTCTTTTTTTTTCCTTTAGGTCGTGTGGCCTACAGACATTTGAGGGTATGTTTTCTGTTAAGACCTTTGTGTATGTCTAATGTCATGTTTTCTTTTTTTCTGGCAGGGCGCGTCGCTGATGGAATCGCAGGTATGTTTTCTGTTAAGACCTTTGTGTATGTCTAATGTCATGTTTTCTTTTTTTCTGGCAGGGTGCGTCGCTGATGGAATCGCAGGTATGTTTTCTGTTAAGACCTTTGTGTATGTCTAATGTCATGTTTTCTTTTTTTCTGGCAGTGCGCGTCGCTGATGGAATCGCAGGTATGTTTTCTGTTAAGACCTTTGTGTATGTCTAATGTCATGTTTTCTTTTTTTCTGGCAGGGTGCGTCGCTGATGGAATCGCAGGTATGTTTTCTGTTAAGACCTTTGTGTATGTCTAATGTCATGTTTTCTTTTTTTCTGGCAGGGCGCGTCGCTGATGGAATCGCAGGTATGTTTTCTGTTAAGACCTTTGTGTATGTCTAATGTCATGTTTTCTTTTTTTCTGGCAGGGCGCATCGCTGATGGAATCGCAGGTATGTTTTCTGTTCAGACCTTTGTGTATGTCTAATGTCATGTTTTCTTTTTTTCTGGCAGGGCGCGTCGCTGATGGAATCGCAGGTATGTTTTCTGTTAAGACCTTTGTGTATGTCTAATGTCATGTTTTCTTTTTTTTCTGGCAGGGCGCGTCGCTGATGGAATCGCAGGTATGTTTTCTGTTAAGACCTTTGTGTATGTCTAATGTCATGTTTTCTTTTTTCTGGCAGGGCGCGTCGCTGATGGAATCGCAGGTATGTTTTCTGTTAAGACCTTTGTGTATGTCTAATGATGCCTTTTTCTTTTTTTTTCCTTTAGGTCGTGTGGCCTACAGACATTTGAGGGTATGTTTTCTGTTAAGACCTTTGTGTATGTCTAATGTCATGTTTTCTTTTTTTCTGGCAGGGCGCGTCGCTGATGGAATCGCAGGTATGTTTTCTGTTAAGACCTTTGTGTATGTCTAATGTCATGTTTTCTTTTTTTCTGGCAGGGTGCGTCGCTGATGGAATCGCAGGTATGTTTTCTGTTAAGACCTTTGTGTATGTCTAATGTCATGTTTTCTTTTTTTCTGGCAGGGCGCGTCGCTGATGGAATCGCAGGTATGTTTTCTGTTAAGACCTTTGTGTATGTCTAATGTCATGTTTTCTTTTTTTCTGGCAGGGCGCGTCGCTGATGGAATCGCAGGTATGTTTTCTGTTAAGACCTTTGTGTATGTCTAATGTCATGTTTTCTTTTTTTCTGGCAGGGCGCGTCGCTGATGGAATCGCAGGTATGTTTTCTGTTAAGACCTTTGTGTATGTCTAATGTCATGTTTTCTTTTTTTTCTGGCAGGGCGCGTCGCTGATGGAATCGCAGGTATGTTTTCTGTTAAGACCTTTGTGTAATTCTAATGTCATGTTTTCTTTTTTCTGGCAGGGCACGTCGCTGATGGAATCGCAGGTATGTTTTCTGTTAAGACCTTTGTGTATGTCTAATGATGCCTTTTTGTTTTTTTTTCCTTTAGGTCGTGTGGCCTACAGACATTTGAGGGTATGTTTTCTGTTAAGACCTTTGTGTATGTCTAATGTCATGTTTTCTTTTTTTCTGGCAGGGCGCGTCGCTGATGGAATCGCAGGTATGTTTTCTGTTAAGACCTTTGTGTATGTCTAATGTCATGTTTTCTTTTTTTCTGGCAGGGCGCGTCGCTGATGGAATCGCAGGTATGTTTTCTGTTAAGACCTTTGTGTATGTCTAATGTCATGTTTTCTTTTTTTCTGGCAGGGCGCGTCGGTGATGGAATCGCAGGTATGTTTTCTGTTAAGACCTTTGTGTATGTCTAATGTCATGTTTTCTTTTTTTCTGGCAGGGCGCGTCGCTGATGGAATCGCAGGTATGTTTTCTGTTAAGACCTTTGTGTATGTCTAATGATGCCTTTTTCTTTTTTTTTCCTTTAGGTCGTGTGGCCTACAGACATTTGAGGGTATGTTTTCTGTTAAGACCTTTATGTATGTCTAATGTCATGTTTTCTTTTTTTCTGGCAGGGCGCGTCGCTGATGGAATCGCAGGTATGTTTTCTGTTAAGACCTTTGTGTATGTCTAATGTCATGTTTTCCTTTTTTCTGGCAGGGCGCGTCGCTGATTGAATCGCAGGTATGTTTTCTGTTAAGACCTTTGTGTATGTCTAATGTCATGTTTTCTTTTTTTCTGGCAGGGCGCGTCGCTGATGGAATCGCAGGTATGTTTTCTGTTAAGACCTTTGTGTATGTCTAATGTCATGTTTTCCTTTTTTCTGGCAGGGCGCGTCGCTGATGGAATCGCAGGTATGTTTTCTGTTAAGACCTTTGTGTATGTCTAATGTCATGTTTTCTTTTTTTCTGGCAGGGCGCGTCGCTGATGGAATCGCAGGTATGTTTTCTGTTAAGACCTTTGTGTATGTCTAATGTCATGTTTTCTTTTTTTCTGGCAGGGCGCGTCGCTGATGGAATCGCAGGTATGTTTTCTGTTAAGACCTTTGTGTATGTCTAATGATGCCTTTTTCTTTTTTTTTCCTTTAGGTCGTGTGGCCTACAGACATTTGAGGGTATGTTTTCTGTTAAGACCTTTGTGTATGTCTAATGTCATGTTTTCTTTTTTTCTGGCAGGGCGCGTCGCTGATGGAATCGCAGGTATGTTTTCTGTTAAGACCTTTGTGTATGTCTAATGTCATGTTTTCTTTTTTTCTGGCAGGGTGCGTCGCTGATGGAATCGCAGGTATGTTTTCTGTTAAGACCTTTGTGTATGTCTAATGTCATGTTTTCTTTTTTTCTGGCAGGGCGCGTCGCTGATGGAATCGCAGGTATGTTTTCTGTTAAGACCTTTGTGTAATTCTAATGTCATGTTTTCTTTTTTCTGGCAGGGCACGTCGCTGATGGAATCGCAGGTATGTTTTCTGTTAAGACCTTTGTGTATGTCTAATGATGCCTTTTTGTTTTTTTTTCCTTTAGGTCGTGTGGCCTACAGACATTTGAGGGTATGTTTTCTGTTAAGACCTTTGTGTATGTCTAATGTCATGTTTTCTTTTTTTCTGGCAGGGCGCGTCGCTGATGGAATCGCAGGTATGTTTTCTGTTAAGACCTTTGTGTATGTCTAATGTCATGTTTTCTTTTTTTCTGGCAGGGCGCGTCGCTGATGGAATCGCAGGTATGTTTTCTGTTAAGACCTTTGTGTATGTCTAATGTCATGTTTTCTTTTTTTCTGGCAGGGCGCGTCGGTGATGGAATCGCAGGTATGTTTTCTGTTAAGACCTTTGTGTATGTCTAATGTCATGTTTTCTTTTTTTCTGGCAGGGCGCGTCGCTGATGGAATCGCAGGTATGTTTTCTGTTAAGACCTTTGTGTATGTCTAATGATGCCTTTTTCTTTTTTTTTCCTTTAGGTCGTGTGGCCTACAGACATTTGAGGGTATGTTTTCTGTTAAGACCTTTATGTATGTCTAATGTCATGTTTTCTTTTTTTCTGGCAGGGCGCGTCGCTGATGGAATCGCAGGTATGTTTTCTGTTAAGACCTTTGTGTATGTCTAATGTCATGTTTTCCTTTTTTCTGGCAGGGCGCGTCGCTGATTGAATCGCAGGTATGTTTTCTGTTAAGACCTTTGTGTATGTCTAATGTCATGTTTTCTTTTTTTCTGGCAGGGCGCGTCGCTGATGGAATCGCAGGTATGTTTTCTGTTAAGACCTTTGTGTATGTCTAATGTCATGTTTTCCTTTTTTCTGGCAGGGCGCGTCGCTGATGGAATCGCAGGTATGTTTTCTGTTAAGACCTTTGTGTATGTCTAATGTCATGTTTTCTTTTTTTCTGGCAGGGCGCGTCGCTGATGGAATCGCAGGTATGTTTTCTGTTAAGACCTTTGTGTATGTCTAATGTCATGTTTTCTTTTTTTCTGGCAGGGCGCGTCGCTGATGGAATCGCAGGTATGTTTTCTGTTAAGACCTTTGTGTATGTCTAATGATGCCTTTTTCTTTTTTTTTCCTTTAGGTCGTGTGGCCTACAGACATTTGAGGGTATGTTTTCTGTTAAGACCTTTGTGTATGTCTAATGTCATGTTTTCTTTTTTTCTGGCAGGGCGCGTCGCTGATGGAATCGCAGGTATGTTTTCTGTTAAGACCTTTGTGTATGTCTAATGTCATGTTTTCTTTTTTTCTGGCAGGGTGCGTCGCTGATGGAATCGCAGGTATGTTTTCTGTTAAGACCTTTGTGTATGTCTAATGTCATGTTTTCTTTTTTTCTGGCAGGGCGCGTCGCTGATGGAATCGCAGGTATGTTTTCTGTTAAGACCTTTGTGTATGTCTAATGTCATGTTTTCTTTTTTTTCTGGCAGGGCGCGTCGCTGATGGAATCGCAGGTATGTTTTCTGTTAAGACCTTTGTGTATGTCTAATGTCATGTTTTCTTTTTTCTGGCAGGGCGCGTCGCTGATGGAATCGCAGGTATGTTTTCTGTTAAGACCTTTGTGTATGTCTAATGATGCCTTTTTCTTTTTTTTTCCTTTAGGTCGTGTGGCCTACAGACATTTGAGGGTATGTTTTCTGTTAAGACCTTTGTGTATGTCTAATGTCATGTTTTCTTTTTTTCTGGCAGGGCGCGTCGCTGATGGAATCGCAGGTATGTTTTCTGTTAAGACCTTTGTGTATGTCTAATGTCATGTTTTCTTTTTTTCTGGCAGGGTGCGTCGCTGATGGAATCGCAGGTATGTTTTCTGTTAAGACCTTTGTGTATGTCTAATGATGCCTTTTTCTTTTTTTTTCCTTTAGGTCGTGTGGCCTACAGACATTTGAGGGTATGTTTTCTGTTAAGACCTTTGTGTATGTCTAATGTCATGTTTTCCTTTTTTCTGGCAGGGCGCGTCGCTGATTGAATCGCAGGTATGTTTTCTGTTAAGACCTTTGTGTATGTCTAATGTCATGTTTTCTTTTTTTCTGGCAGGGCGCGTCGCTGATGGAATCGCAGGTATGTTTTCTGTTAAGACCTTTGTGTATGTCTAATGTCATGTTTTCCTTTTTTCTGGCAGGGCGCGTCGCTGATGGAATCGCAGGTATGTTTTCTGTTAAGACCTTTGTGTATGTCTAATGTCATGTTTTCTTTTTTTCTGGCAGGGCGCGTCGCTGATGGAATCGCAGGTATGTTTTCTGTTAAGACCTTTGTGTATGTCTAATGTCATGTTTTCTTTTTTTCTGGCAGGGCGCGTCGCTGATGGAATCGCAGGTATGTTTTCTGTTAAGACCTTTGTGTATGTCTAATGATGCCTTTTTCTTTTTTTTTCCTTTAGGTCGTGTGGCCTACAGACATTTGAGGGTATGTTTTCTGTTAAGACCTTTGTGTATTTTTAATGTCATGTTTTCTTTTTTTCTGGCAGGGCGCGTCGCTGATGGAATCGCAGGTATGTTTTCTGTTAAGACCTTTGTGTATGTCTAATGTCATGTTTTCTTTTTTTCTGGCAGGGTGCGTCGCTGATGGAATCGCAGGTATGTTTTCTGTTAAGACCTTTGTGTATGTCTAATGTCATGTTTTCTTTTTTTCTGGCAGGGCGCGTCGCTGATGGAATCGCAGGTATGTTTTCTGTTAAGACCTTTGTGTATGTCTAATGTCATGTTTTCTTTTTTTTCTGGCAGGGCGCGTCGCTGATGGAATCGCAGGTATGTTTTCTGTTAAGACCTTTGTGTAATTCTAATGTCATGTTTTCTTTTTTCTGGCAGGGCACGTCGCTGATGGAATCGCAGGTATGTTTTCTGTTAAGACCTTTGTGTATGTCTAATGATGCCTTTTTGTTTTTTTTTCCTTTAGGTCGTGTGGCCTACAGACATTTGAGGGTATGTTTTCTGTTAAGACCTTTGTGTATGTCTAATGTCATGTTTTCTTTTTTTCTGGCAGGGCGCGTCGCTGATGGAATCGCAGGTATGTTTTCTGTTAAGACCTTTGTGTATGTCTAATGTCATGTTTTCTTTTTTTCTGGCAGGGCGCGTCGCTGATGGAATCACAGGTATGTTTTCTGTTAAGACCTTTGTGTATGTCTAATGTCATGTTTTCTTTTTTTCTGGCAGGGCGCGACGCTGATGGAATCGCAGGTATGTTTTCTGTTAAGACCTTTGTGTATGTCTAATGATGCCTTTTTCTTTTTTTTTCCTTTAGGTCGTGTGGCCTACAGACATTTGAGGGTATGTTTTCTGTTAAGACCTTTGTGTATGTCTAATGTCATGTTTTCTTTTTTTCTGGCAGGGTGCGTCGCTGATGGAATCGCAGGTATGTTTTCTGTTAAGACCTTTGTGTATGTCTAATGTCATGTTTTCTTTTTTTCTGGCAGAGCGCGTCGCTGATGGAATCGCAGGTATGTTTTCTGTTAAGACCTTTATGTATGTCTAATGTCATGTTTTCTTTTTTTCTGGCAGGGAGCGTCGGTGATGGAATCGCAGGTATGTTTTCTGTTAAGACCTTTGTGTATGTCTAATGTCATGTTTCCTTTTTTTCTGGCAGGGCGCGTCGCTGATGGAATCGCAGGTATGTTTTCTGTTAAGACCTTTGTGTATGTCTAATGATGCCTTTTTCTTTTTTTTTCCTTTAGGTCGTGTGGCCTACAGACATTTGAGGGTATGTTTTCTGTTAAGACCTTTATGTATGTCTAATGTCATGTTTTCTTTTTTTCTGGCAGGGCGCGTCGCTGATGGAATCGCAGGTATGTTTTCTGTTAAGACCTTTGTGTATGTCTAATGTCATGTTTTCTTTTTTTCTGGCAGGGCGCGTCGCTGATGGAATCGCAGGTATGTTTTCTGTTAAGACCTTTGTGTATGTCTAATGATGCCTTTTTCTTTTTTTTTCCTTTAGGTCGTGTGGCCTACAGACATTTGAGGGTATGTTTTCTGTTAAGACCTTTATGTATGTCTAATGTCATGTTTTCTTTTTTTCCGGCAGGGCGCGTCGCTGATGGAATCGCAGGTATGTTTTCTGTTAAGACCTTTGTGTATGTCTAATGTCATGTTTTCCTTTTTTCTGGCAGGGCGCGTCGCTGATGGAATCGCAGGTATGTTTTCTGTTAAGACCTTTGTGTATGTCTAATGTCATGTTTTCTTTTTTTTCTGGCAGGGCGCGTCGCTGATGGAATCGCAGGTATGTTTTCTGTTAAGACCTTTGTGTATGTCTAATGTCATGTTTTCTTTTTTTCTGGCAGGGCGCGTCGCTGATGGAATCGCAGGTATGTTTTCTGTTAAGACCTTTGTGTATGTCTAATGTCATGTTTTCTTTTTTTCTGGCAGGGCGCGTCGCTGATGGAATCGCAGGTATGTTTTCTGTTAAGACCTTTGTGTATGTCTAATGTCATGTTTTCTTTTTTTCTGGCAGGGCGCGTCGCTGATGGAATCGCAGGTATGTTTTCTGTTAAGACCTTTGTGTATGTCTAATGTCATGTTTTTTTTTTTTCTGGCAGGGCGCGACGCTGATGGAATCGCAGGTATGTTTTCTGTTAAGACCTTTGTGTATGTCTAATGATGCCTTTTTCTTTTTTTTTCCTTTAGGTCGTGTGGCCTACAGACATTTGAGGGTATGTTTTCTGTTAAGACCTTTGTGTATGTCTAATGTCATGTTTTCTTTTTTTCTGGCAGGGTGCGTCGCTGATGGAATCGCAGGTATGTTTTCTGTTAAGACCTTTGTGTATGTCTAATGTCATGTTTTCTTTTTTTCTGGCAGGGCGCGTCGCTGATGGAATCGCAGGTATGTTTTCTGTTAAGACCTTTATGTATGTCTAATGTCATGTTTTCTTTTTTTCTGGCAGGGAGCGTCGGTGATGGAATCGCAGGTATGTTTTCTGTTAAGACCTTTGTGTATGTCTAATGTCATGTTTCCTTTTTTTCTGGCAGGGCGCGTCGCTGATGGAATCGCAGGTATGTTTTCTGTTAAGACCTTTGTGTATGTCTAATGATGCCTTTTTCTTTTTTTTTCCTTTAGGTCGTGTGGCCTACAGACATTTGAGGGTATGTTTTCTGTTAAGACCTTTATGTATGTCTAATGTCATGTTTTCTTTTTTTCTGGCAGGGCGCGTCGCTGATGGAATCGCAGGTATGTTTTCTGTTAAGACCTTTGTGTATGTCTAATGTCATGTTTTCTTTTTTTCTGGCAGGGCGCGTCGCTGATGGAATCGCAGGTATGTTTTCTGTTAAGACCTTTGTGTATGTCTAATGATGCCTTTTTCTTTTTTTTTCCTTTAGGTCGTGTGGCCTACAGACATTTGAGGGTATGTTTTCTGTTAAGACCTTTATGTATGTCTAATGTCATGTTTTCTTTTTTTCTGGCAGGGCGCGTCGCTGATGGAATCGCAGGTATGTTTTCTGTTAAGACCTTTGTGTATGTCTAATGTCATGTTTTCCTTTTTTCTGGCAGGGCGCGTCGCTGATGGAATCGCAGGTATGTTTTCTGTTAAGACCTTTGTGTATGTCTAATGTCATGTTTTCCTTTTTTCTGGCAGGGCGCGTCGCTGATGAATCGCAGGTATGTTTTCTGTTAAGACCTTTGTGTATGTCTAATGTCATGTTTTCTTTTTTTCTGGCAGGGCGCGTCGCTGATGGAATCGCAGGTATGTTTTCTGTTAAGACCTTTGTGTATGTCTAATGTCATGTTTTCTTTTTTTCTGGCAGGGCGCGTCGCTGATGGAATCGCAGGTATGTTTTCTGTTAAGACCTTTGTGTATGTCTAATGTCATGTTTTCTTTTTTTCTGGCAGGGCGCGTCGGTGATGGAATCGCAGGTATGTTTTCTGTTAAGACCTTTGTGTATGTCTAATGTCATGTTTTCTTTTTTTCTGGCAGGGCGCGTCGCTGATGGAATCGCAGGTATGTTTTCTGTTAAGACCTTTGTGTATGTCTAATGATGCCTTTTTCTTTTTTTTTCCTTTAGGTCGTGTGGCCTACAGACATTTGAGGGTATGTTTTCTGTTAAGACCTTTGTGTATGTCTAATGTCATGTTTTCTTTTTTTCTGGCAGGGCGCGTCGCTGATGGAATCGCAGGTATGTTTTCTGTTAAGACCTTTGTGTATGTCTAATGTCATGTTTTCTTTTTTTCTGGCAGGGTGCGTCGCTGATGGAATCGCAGGTATGTTTTCTGTTAAGACCTTTGTGTATGTCTAATGTCATGTTTTCTTTTTTTCTGGCAGTGCGCGTCGCTGATGGAATCGCAGGTATTTTTTCTGTTAAGACCTTTGTGTATGTCTAATGTCATGTTTTCTTTTTTTCTGGCAGGGCGCGTCGCTGATGGAATCGCAGGTATGTTTTCTGTTAAGACCTTTGTGTATGTCTAATGTCATGTTTTCTTTTTTTCTGGCAGGGCGCTTCACTGATGGAATCGCAGGTATGTTTTCTGTTCAGACCTTTGTGTATGTCTAATGTCATGTTTTCTTTTTTTCTGGCAGGGCGCGTCGCTGATGGAATCGCAGGTATGTTTTCTGTTCAGACCTTTGTGTATGTCTAATGTCATGTTTTCTTTTTTTCTGGCAGGGCGCGTCGCTGATGGAATCGCAGGTATGTTTTCTGTTAAGACCTTTGTGTATGTCTAATGTCATGTTTTCTTTTTTTTCTGGCAGGGCGCGTCGCTGATGGAATCGCAGGTATGTTTTCTGTTAAGACCTTTGTGTATGTCTAATGTCATGTTTTCTTTTTTTCTGGCAGGGCGCGCCGCTGATGGAATCGCAGGTATGTTTTCTGTTAAGACCTTTGTGTATGTCTAATGTCATGTTTTCTTTTTTTCTGGCAGGGTGCGTCGCTGATGGAATCGCAGGTATGTTTTCTGTTAAGACCTTTGTGTATGTCTAATGATGCCTTTTTGTTTTTTTTTCCTTTAGGTCGTGTGGCCTACAGACATTTGAGGGTATGTTTTCTGTTAAGACCTTTGTGTATGTCTAATGTCATGTTTTCTTTTTTTCTGGCAGGGCGCGTCGCTGATGGAATCGCAGGTATGTTTTCTGTTAAGACCTTTGTGTATGTCTAATGTCATGTTTTCTTTTTTTCTGGCAGGGCGCGTCGCTGATGGAATCGCAGGTATGTTTTCTGTTAAGACCTTTGTGTATGTCTAATGTCATGTTTTCTTTTTTTCTGGCAGGGCGCGTCGGTGATGGAATCGCAGGTATGTTTTCTGTTAAGACCTTTGTGTATGTCTAATGTCATGTTTTCTTTTTTTCTGGCAGGGCGCGTCGCTGATGGAATCGCAGGTATGTTTTCTGTTAAGACCTTTGTGTATGTCTAATGATGCCTTTTTCTTTTTTTTTCCTTTAGGTCGTGTGGCCTACAGACATTTGAGGGTATGTTTTCTGTTAAGACCTTTATGTATGTCTAATGTCATGTTTTCTTTTTTTCTGGCAGGGCGCGTCGCTGATGGAATCGCAGGTATGTTTTCTGTTAAGACCTTTGTGTATGTCTAATGTCATGTTTTCCTTTTTTCTGGCAGGGCGCGTCGCTGATTGAATCGCAGGTATGTTTTCTGTTAAGACCTTTGTGTATGTCTAATGTCATGTTTTCTTTTTTTCTGGCAGGGCGCGTCGCTGATGGAATCGCAGGTATGTTTTCTGTTAAGACCTTTGTGTATGTCTAATGTCATGTTTTCCTTTTTTCTGGCAGGGCGCGTCGCTGATGGAATCGCAGGTATGTTTTCTGTTAAGACCTTTGTGTATGTCTAATGTCATGTTTTCTTTTTTTCTGGCAGGGCGCGTCGCTGATGGAATCGCAGGTATGTTTTCTGTTAAGACCTTTGTGTATGTCTAATGTCATGTTTTCTTTTTTTCTGGCAGGGCGCGTCGCTGATGGAATCGCAGGTATGTTTTCTGTTAAGACCTTTGTGTATGTCTAATGATGCCTTTTTCTTTTTTTTTCCTTTAGGTCGTGTGGCCTACAGACATTTGAGGGTATGTTTTCTGTTAAGACCTTTGTGTATGTCTAATGTCATGTTTTCTTTTTTTCTGGCAGGGCGCGTCGCTGATGGAATCGCAGGTATGTTTTCTGTTAAGACCTTTGTGTATGTCTAATGTCATGTTTTCTTTTTTTCTGGCAGGGTGCGTCGCTGATGGAATCGCAGGTATGTTTTCTGTTAAGACCTTTGTGTATGTCTAATGTCATGTTTTCTTTTTTTCTGGCAGGGCGCGTCGCTGATGGAATCGCAGGTATGTTTTCTGTTAAGACCTTTGTGTATGTCTAATGTCATGTTTTCTTTTTTTTCTGGCAGGGCGCGTCGCTGATGGAATCGCAGGTATGTTTTCTGTTAAGACCTTTGTGTATGTCTAATGTCATGTTTTCTTTTTTCTGGCAGGGCGCGTCGCTGATGGAATCGCAGGTATGTTTTCTGTTAAGACCTTTGTGTATGTCTAATGATGCCTTTTTCTTTTTTTTTCCTTTAGGTCGTGTGGCCTACAGACATTTGAGGGTATGTTTTCTGTTAAGACCTTTGTGTATGTCTAATGTCATGTTTTCTTTTTTTCTGGCAGGGCGCGTCGCTGATGGAATCGCAGGTATGTTTTCTGTTAAGACCTTTGTGTATGTCTAATGTCATGTTTTCTTTTTTTCTGGCAGGGTGCGTCGCTGATGGAATCGCAGGTATGTTTTCTGTTAAGACCTTTGTGTATGTCTAATTTCATGTTTTCTTTTTTTCTGGCAGTGCGCGTCGCTGATGGAATCGCAGGTATGTTTTCTGTTAAGACCTTTGTGTATGTCTAATGATGCCTTTTTCTTTTTTTTTCCTTTAGGTCGTGTGGCCTACAGACATTTGAGGGTATGTTTTCTGTTAAGACCTTTGTGTATGTCTAATGTCATGTTTTCCTTTTTTCTGGCAGGGCGCGTCGCTGATTGAATCGCAGGTATGTTTTCTGTTAAGACCTTTGTGTATGTCTAATGTCATGTTTTCTTTTTTTCTGGCAGGGCGCGTCGCTGATGGAATCGCAGGTATGTTTTCTGTTAAGACCTTTGTGTATGTCTAATGTCATGTTTTCCTTTTTTCTGGCAGGGCGCGTCGCTGATGGAATCGCAGGTATGTTTTCTGTTAAGACCTTTGTGTATGTCTAATGTCATGTTTTCTTTTTTTCTGGCAGGGCGCGTCGCTGATGGAATCGCAGGTATGTTTTCTGTTAAGACCTTTGTGTATGTCTAATGTCATGTTTTCTTTTTTTCTGGCAGGGCGCGTCGCTGATGGAATCGCAGGTATGTTTTCTGTTAAGACCTTTGTGTATGTCTAATGATGCCTTTTTCTTTTTTTTTCCTTTAGGTCGTGTGGCCTACAGACATTTGAGGGTATGTTTTCTGTTAAGACCTTTGTGTATTTTTAATGTCATGTTTTCTTTTTTTCTGGCAGGGCGCGTCGCTGATGGAATCGCAGGTATGTTTTCTGTTAAGACCTTTGTGTATGTCTAATGTCATGTTTTCTTTTTTTCTGGCAGGGTGCGTCGCTGATGGAATCGCAGGTATGTTTTCTGTTAAGACCTTTGTGTATGTCTAATGTCATGTTTTCTTTTTTTCTGGCAGGGCGCGTCGCTGATGGAATCGCAGGTATGTTTTCTGTTAAGACCTTTGTGTATGTCTAATGTCATGTTTTCTTTTTTTTCTGGCAGGGCGCGTCGCTGATGGAATCGCAGGTATGTTTTCTGTTAAGACCTTTGTGTAATTCTAATGTCATGTTTTCTTTTTTCTGGCAGGGCACGTCGCTGATGGAATCGCAGGTATGTTTTCTGTTAAGACCTTTGTGTATGTCTAATGATGCCTTTTTGTTTTTTTTTCCTTTAGGTCGTGTGGCCTACAGACATTTGAGGGTATGTTTTCTGTTAAGACCTTTGTGTATGTCTAATGTCATGTTTTCTTTTTTTCTGGCAGGGCGCGTCGCTGATGGAATCGCAGGTATGTTTTCTGTTAAGACCTTTGTGTATGTCTAATGTCATGTTTTCTTTTTTTCTGGCAGGGCGCGTCGCTGATGGAATCACAGGTATGTTTTCTGTTAAGACCTTTGTGTATGTCTAATGTCATGTTTTCTTTTTTTCTGGCAGGGCGCGACGCTGATGGAATCGCAGGTATGTTTTCTGTTAAGACCTTTGTGTATGTCTAATGATGCCTTTTTCTTTTTTTTTCCTTTAGGTCGTGTGGCCTACAGACATTTGAGGGTATGTTTTCTGTTAAGACCTTTGTGTATGTCTAATGTCATGTTTTCTTTTTTTCTGGCAGGGTGCGTCGCTGATGGAATCGCAGGTATGTTTTCTGTTAAGACCTTTGTGTATGTCTAATGTCATGTTTTCTTTTTTTCTGGCAGAGCGCGTCGCTGATGGAATCGCAGGTATGTTTTCTGTTAAGACCTTTATGTATGTCTAATGTCATGTTTTCTTTTTTTCTGGCAGGGAGCGTCGGTGATGGAATCGCAGGTATGTTTTCTGTTAAGACCTTTGTGTATGTCTAATGTCATGTTTCCTTTTTTTCTGGCAGGGCGCGTCGCTGATGGAATCGCAGGTATGTTTTCTGTTAAGACCTTTGTGTATGTCTAATGATGCCTTTTTCTTTTTTTTTCCTTTAGGTCGTGTGGCCTACAGACATTTGAGGGTATGTTTTCTGTTAAGACCTTTATGTATGTCTAATGTCATGTTTTCTTTTTTTCTGGCAGGGCGCGTCGCTGATGGAATCGCAGGTATGTTTTCTGTTAAGACCTTTGTGTATGTCTAATGTCATGTTTTCTTTTTTTCTGGCAGGGCGCGTCGCTGATGGAATCGCAGGTATGTTTTCTGTTAAGACCTTTGTGTATGTCTAATGATGCCTTTTTCTTTTTTTTTCCTTTAGGTCGTGTGGCCTACAGACATTTGAGGGTATGTTTTCTGTTAAGACCTTTATGTATGTCTAATGTCATGTTTTCTTTTTTTCCGGCAGGGCGCGTCGCTGATGGAATCGCAGGTATGTTTTCTGTTAAGACCTTTGTGTATGTCTAATGTCATGTTTTCCTTTTTTCTGGCAGGGCGCGTCGCTGATGGAATCGCAGGTATGTTTTCTGTTAAGACCTTTGTGTATGTCTAATGTCATGTTTTCTTTTTTTTCTGGCAGGGCGCGTCGCTGATGGAATCGCAGGTATGTTTTCTGTTAAGACCTTTGTGTATGTCTAATGTCATGTTTTCTTTTTTTCTGGCAGGGCGCGTCGCTGATGGAATCGCAGGTATGTTTTCTGTTAAGACCTTTGTGTATGTCTAATGTCATGTTTTCTTTTTTTCTGGCAGGGCGCGTCGCTGATGGAATCGCAGGTATGTTTTCTGTTAAGACCTTTGTGTATGTCTAATGTCATGTTTTCTTTTTTTCTGGCAGGGCGCGTCGCTGATGGAATCGCAGGTATGTTTTCTGTTAAGACCTTTGTGTATGTCTAATGTCATGTTTTTTTTTTTTCTGGCAGGGCGCGACGCTGATGGAATCGCAGGTATGTTTTCTGTTAAGACCTTTGTGTATGTCTAATGATGCCTTTTTCTTTTTTTTTCCTTTAGGTCGTGTGGCCTACAGACATTTGAGGGTATGTTTTCTGTTAAGACCTTTGTGTATGTCTAATGTCATGTTTTCTTTTTTTCTGGCAGGGTGCGTCGCTGATGGAATCGCAGGTATGTTTTCTGTTAAGACCTTTGTGTATGTCTAATGTCATGTTTTCTTTTTTTCTGGCAGGGCGCGTCGCTGATGGAATCGCAGGTATGTTTTCTGTTAAGACCTTTATGTATGTCTAATGTCATGTTTTCTTTTTTTCTGGCAGGGAGCGTCGGTGATGGAATCGCAGGTATGTTTTCTGTTAAGACCTTTGTGTATGTCTAATGTCATGTTTCCTTTTTTTCTGGCAGGGCGCGTCGCTGATGGAATCGCAGGTATGTTTTCTGTTAAGACCTTTGTGTATGTCTAATGATGCCTTTTTCTTTTTTTTTCCTTTAGGTCGTGTGGCCTACAGACATTTGAGGGTATGTTTTCTGTTAAGACCTTTATGTATGTCTAATGTCATGTTTTCTTTTTTTCTGGCAGGGCGCGTCGCTGATGGAATCGCAGGTATGTTTTCTGTTAAGACCTTTGTGTATGTCTAATGTCATGTTTTCTTTTTTTCTGGCAGGGCGCGTCGCTGATGGAATCGCAGGTATGTTTTCTGTTAAGACCTTTGTGTATGTCTAATGATGCCTTTTTCTTTTTTTTTCCTTTAGGTCGTGTGGCCTACAGACATTTGAGGGTATGTTTTCTGTTAAGACCTTTATGTATGTCTAATGTCATGTTTTCTTTTTTTCTGGCAGGGCGCGTCGCTGATGGAATCGCAGGTATGTTTTCTGTTAAGACCTTTGTGTATGTCTAATGTCATGTTTTCCTTTTTTCTGGCAGGGCGCGTCGCTGATGGAATCGCAGGTATGTTTTCTGTTAAGACCTTTGTGTATGTCTAATGTCATGTTTTCCTTTTTTCTGGCAGGGCGCGTCGCTGATGAATCGCAGGTATGTTTTCTGTTAAGACCTTTGTGTATGTCTAATGTCATGTTTTCTTTTTTTCTGGCAGGGCGCGTCGCTGATGGAATCGCAGGTATGTTTTCTGTTAAGACCTTTGTGTATGTCTAATGTCATGTTTTCTTTTTTTCTGGCAGGGCGCGTCGCTGATGGAATCGCAGGTATGTTTTCTGTTAAGACCTTTGTGTATGTCTAATGTCATGTTTTCTTTTTTTCTGGCAGGGCGCGTCGGTGATGGAATCGCAGGTATGTTTTCTGTTAAGACCTTTGTGTATGTCTAATGTCATGTTTTCTTTTTTTCTGGCAGGGCGCGTCGCTGATGGAATCGCAGGTATGTTTTCTGTTAAGACCTTTGTGTATGTCTAATGATGCCTTTTTCTTTTTTTTTCCTTTAGGTCGTGTGGCCTACAGACATTTGAGGGTATGTTTTCTGTTAAGACCTTTGTGTATGTCTAATGTCATGTTTTCTTTTTTTCTGGCAGGGCGCGTCGCTGATGGAATCGCAGGTATGTTTTCTGTTAAGACCTTTGTGTATGTCTAATGTCATGTTTTCTTTTTTTCTGGCAGGGTGCGTCGCTGATGGAATCGCAGGTATGTTTTCTGTTAAGACCTTTGTGTATGTCTAATGTCATGTTTTCTTTTTTTCTGGCAGTGCGCGTCGCTGATGGAATCGCAGGTATTTTTTCTGTTAAGACCTTTGTGTATGTCTAATGTCATGTTTTCTTTTTTTCTGGCAGGGCGCGTCGCTGATGGAATCGCAGGTATGTTTTCTGTTAAGACCTTTGTGTATGTCTAATGTCATGTTTTCTTTTTTTCTGGCAGGGCGCGTCGCTGATGGAATCGCAGGTATGTTTTCTGTTAAGACCTTTGTGTATGTCTAATGTCATGTTTTCTTTTTTTCTGGCAGGGCGCTTCACTGATGGAATCGCAGGTATGTTTTCTGTTCAGACCTTTGTGTATGTCTAATGTCATGTTTTCTTTTTTTCTGGCAGGGCGCGTCGCTGATGGAATCGCAGGTATGTTTTCTGTTCAGACCTTTGTGTATGTCTAATGTCATGTTTTCTTTTTTTTCTGGCAGGGCGCGTCGCTGATGGAATCGCAGGTATGTTTTCTGTTAAGACCTTTGTGTATGTCTAATGTCATGTTTTCTTTTTTTCTGGCAGGGCGCGCCGCTGATGGAATCGCAGGTATGTTTTCTGTTAAGACCTTTGTGTATGTCTAATGTCATGTTTTCTTTTTTTCTGGCAGGGCGCGTCGCTGATGGAATCGCAGGTATGTTTTCTGTTAAGACCTTTGTGTATGTCTAATGTCATGTTTTCTTTTTTTTCTGGCAGGGCGCGTCGCTGATGGAATCGCAGGTATGTTTTCTGTTAAGACCTTTGTGTATGTCTAATGTCATGTTTTCCTTTTTTCTGGCAGGGCGCGTCGCTGATGGAATCGCAGGTATGTTTTCTGTTAAGACCTTTGTGTATGTCTAATGTCATGTTTTCTTTTTTTCTGGCAGGGCGCGTCGCTGATGGAATCGCAGGTATGTTTTCTGTTAAGACCTTTGTGTATGTCTAATGTCATGTTTTCTTTTTTTCTGGCAGGGCGCGTCGCTGATGGAATCGCAGGTATGTTTTCTGTTAAGACCTTTGTGTATGTCTAATGATGCCTTTTTCTTTTTTTTTCCTTTAGGTCGTGTGGCCTACAGACATTTGAGGGTATGTTTTCTGTTAAGACCTTTGTGTATGTCTAATGTCATGTTTTCTTTTTTTCTGGCAGGGCGCGTCGCTGATGGAATCGCAGGTATGTTTTCTGTTAAGACCTTTGTGTATGTCTAATGTCATGTTTTCTTTTTTTCTGGCAGGGCGCTTCACTGATGGAATCGCAGGTATGTTTTCTGTTCAGACCTTTGTGTATGTCTAATGTCATGTTTTCTTTTTTTCTGGCAGGGCGCGTCGCTGATGGAATCGCAGGTATGTTTTCTGTTCAGACCTTTGTGTATGTCTAATGTCATGTTTTCTTTTTTTCTGGCAGGGCGCGTCGCTGATGGAATCGCAGGTATGTTTTCTGTTAAGACCTTTGTGTATGTCTAATGTCATGTTTTCTTTTTTTTCTGGCAGGGCGCGTCGCTGATGGAATCGCAGGTATGTTTTCTGTTAAGACCTTTGTGTATGTCTAATGTCATGTTTTCTTTTTTTCTGGCAGGGCGCGCCGCTGATGGAATCGCAGGTATGTTTTCTGTTAAGACCTTTGTGTATGTCTAATGTCATGTTTTCTTTTTTTCTGGCAGGGCGCGTCGCTGATGGAATCGCAGGTATGTTTTCTGTTAAGACCTTTGTGTATGTCTAATGTCATGTTTTCTTTTTTTTCTGGCAGGGCGCGTCGCTGATGGAATCGCAGGTATGTTTTCTGTTAAGACCTTTGTGTATGTCTAATGTCATGTTTTCCTTTTTTCTGGCAGGGCGCGTCGCTGATGGAATCGCAGGTATGTTTTCTGTTAAGACCTTTGTGTATGTCTAATGTCATGTTTTCTTTTTTTCTGGCAGGGCGCGTCGCTGATGGAATCGCAGGTATGTTTTCTGTTAAGACCTTTGTGTATGTCTAATGTCATGTTTTCTTTTTTTCTGGCAGGGCGCGTCGCTGATGGAATCGCAGGTATGTTTTCTGTTAAGACCTTTGTGTATGTCTAATGATGCCTTTTTCTTTTTTTTTCCTTTAGGTCGTGTGGCCTACAGACATTTGAGGGTATGTTTTCTGTTAAGACCTTTGTGTATGTCTAATGTCATGTTTTCTTTTTTTCTGGCAGGGCGCGTCGCTGATGGAATCGCAGGTATGTTTTCTGTTAAGACCTTTGTGTATGTCTAATGTCATGTTTTCTTTTTTTCTGGCAGGGTGCGTCGCTGATGGAATCGCAGGTATGTTTTCTGTTAAGACCTTTGTGTATGTCTAATGTCATGTTTTCTTTTTTTCTGGCAGGGCGCGTCGCTGATGGAATCGCAGGTATGTTTTCTGTTAAGACCTTTGTGTATGTCTAATGTCATGTTTTCTTTTTTTTCTGGCAGGGCGCGTCGCTGATGGAATCGCAGGTATGTTTTCTGTTAAGACCTTTGTGTATGTCTAATGTCATGTTTTCTTTTTTCTGGCAGGGCGCGTCGCTGATGGAATCGCAGGTATGTTTTCTGTTAAGACCTTTGTGTATGTCTAATGATGCCTTTTTCTTTTTTTTTCCTTTAGGTCGTGTGGCCTACAGACATTTGAGGGTATGTTTTCTGTTAAGACCTTTGTGTATGTCTAATGTCATGTTTTCTTTTTTTCTGGCAGGGCGCGTCGCTGATGGAATCGCAGGTATGTTTTCTGTTAAGACCTTTGTGTATGTCTAATGTCATGTTTTCTTTTTTTCTGGCAGGGTGCGTCGCTGATGGAATCGCAGGTATCTTTTCTGTTAAGACCTTTGTGTATGTCTAATGTCATGTTTTCTTTTTTTCTGGCAGTGCGCGTCGCTGATGGAATCGCAGGTATGTTTTCTGTTAAGACCTTTGTGTATGTCTAATGTCATGTTTTCTTTTTTTCTGGCAGGGCGCGTCGCTGATGGAATCGCAGGTATGTTTTCTGTTAAGACCTTTGTGTATGTCTAATGTCATGTTTTCTTTTTTTCTGGCAGGGCGCGTCGCTGATGGAATCGCAGGTATGTTTTCTGTTAAGACCTTTGTGTATGTCTAATGATGCCTTTTTCTTTTTTTTTCCTTTAGGTCGTGTGGCCTACAGACATTTGAGGGTATGTTTTCTGTTAAGACCTTTGTGTATGTCTAATGTCATGTTTTCTTTTTTTCTGGCAGGGCGCGTCGCTGATGGAATCGCAGGTATGTTTTCTGTTAAGACCTTTGTGTATGTCTAATGTCATGTTTTCTTTTTTTCTGGCAGGGCGCGTCGCTGATGGAATCGCAGGTATGTTTTCTGTTAAGACCTTTGTGTATGTCTAATGTCATGTTTTCTTTTTTTTCTGGCAGGGCGCGTCGCTGATGGAATCGCAGGTATGTTTTCTGTTAAGACCTTTGTGTAATTCTAATGTCATGTTTTCTTTTCTTAGGCAGGGCACGTCGCTGATGGAATCGCAGGTATGTTTTCTGTTAAGACCTTTGTGTATGTCTAATGTCATGTTTTCTTTTTTTCTGGCAGGGTGCGTCGCTGATGGAATCGCAGGTATGTTTTCTGTTAAGACCTTTGTGTATGTCTAATGTCATGTTTTCTTTTTTTCTGGCAGGGCGCGTCGCTGATGGAATCGCAGGTATGTTTTCTGTTAAGACCTTTGTGTATGTCTAATGTCATGTTTTCTTTTTTTCTGGCAGGGCGCGTCGCTGATGGAATCGCAGGTATGTTTTCTGTTAAGACCTTTGTGTATGTCTAATGATGCCTTTTTCTTTTTTTTTCCTTTAGGTCGTGTGGCCTACAGACATTTGAGGGTATGTTTTCTGTTAAGACCTTTGTGTATGTCTAATGTCATGTTTTCTTTTTTTCTGGCAGGGTGCGTCGCTGATGGAATCGCAGGTATGTTTTCTGTTAAGACCTTTGTGTATGTCTAATGTCATGTTTTCTTTTTTTCTGGCAGAGCGCGTCGCTGATGGAATCGCAGGTATGTTTTCTGTTAAGACCTTTATGTATGTCTAATGTCATGTTTTCTTTTTTTCTGGCAGGGAGCGTCGGTGATGGAATCGCAGGTATGTTTTCTGTTAAGACCTTTGTGTATGTCTAATGATGCCTTTTTCTTTTTTTTTCCTTTAGGTCGTGTGGCCTACAGACATTTGAGGGTATGTTTTCTGTTAAGACCTTTATGTATGTCTAATGTCATGTTTTCTTTTTTTCTGGCAGGGCGCGTCGCTGATGGAATCGCAGGTATGTTTTCTGTTAAGACCTTTGTGTATGTCTAATGTCATGTTTTCTTTTTTTCTGGCAGGGCGCGTCGCTGATGGAATCGCAGGTATGTTTTCTGTTAAGACCTTTGTGTATGTCTAATGATGCCTTTTTCTTTTTTTTTCCTTTAGGTCGTGTGGCCTACAGACATTTGAGGGTATGTTTTCTGTTAAGACCTTTATGTATGTCTAATGTCATGTTTTCTTTTTTTCCGGCAGGGCGCGTCGCTGATGGAATCGCAGGTATGTTTTCTGTTAAGACCTTTGTGTATGTCTAATGTCATGTTTTCCTTTTTTCTGGCAGGGCGCGTCGCTGATGGAATCGCAGGTATGTTTTCTGTTAAGACCTTTGTGTATGTCTAATGTCATGTTTTCTTTTTTTTCTGGCAGGGCGCGTCGCTGATGGAATCGCAGGTATGTTTTCTGTTAAGACCTTTGTGTATGTCTAATGTCATGTTTTCTTTTTTTCTGGCAGGGCGCGTCGCTGATGGAATCGCAGGTATGTTTTCTGTTAAGACCTTTGTGTATGTCTAATGTCATGTTTTCTTTTTTTCTGGCAGGGCGCGTCGCTGATGGAATCGCAGGTATGTTTTCTGTTAAGACCTTTGTGTATGTCTAATGTCATGTTTTCTTTTTTTCTGGCAGGGCGCGTCGCTGATGGAATCACAGGTATGTTTTCTGTTAAGACCTTTGTGTATGTCTAATGTCATGTTTTCTTTTTTTCTGGCAGGGCGCGACGCTGATAGAATCGCAGGTATGTTTTCTGTTAAGACCTTTGTGTATGTCTAATGATGCCTTTTTCTTTTTTTTTCCTTTAGGTCGTGTGGCCTACAGACATTTGAGGGTATGTTTTCTGTTAAGACCTTTGTGTATGTCTAATGTCATGTTTTCTTTTTTTCTGGCAGGGTGCGTCGCTGATGGAATCGCAGGTATGTTTTCTGTTAAGACCTTTGTGTATGTCTAATGTCATGTTTTCTTTTTTTCTGGCAGGGCGCGTCGCTGATGGAATCGCAGGTATGTTTTCTGTTAAGACCTTTATGTATGTCTAATGTCATGTTTTCTTTTTTTCTGGCAGGGAGCGTCGGTGATGGAATCGCAGGTATGTTTTCTGTTAAGACCTTTGTGTATGTCTAATGTCATGTTTCCTTTTTTTCTGGCAGGGCGCGTCGCTGATGGAATCGCAGGTATGTTTTCTGTTAAGACCTTTGTGTATGTCTAATGATGCCTTTTTCTTTTTTTTTCCTTTAGGTCGTGTGGCCTACAGACATTTGAGGGTATGTTTTCTGTTAAGACCTTTATGTATGTCTAATGTCATGTTTTCTTTTTTTCTGGCAGGGCGCGTCGCTGATGGAATCGCAGGTATGTTTTCTGTTAAGACCTTTGTGTATGTCTAATGTCATGTTTTCTTTTTTTCTGGCAGGGCGCGTCGCTGATGGAATCGCAGGTATGTTTTCTGTTAAGACCTTTGTGTATGTCTAATGATGCCTTTTTCTTTTTTTTTCCTTTAGGTCGTGTGGCCTACAGACATTTGAGGGTATGTTTTCTGTTAAGACCTTTATGTATGTCTAATGTCATGTTTTCTTTTTTTCTGGCAGGGCGCGTCGCTGATGGAATCGCAGGTATGTTTTCTGTTAAGACCTTTGTGTATGTCTAATGTCATGTTTTCCTTTTTTCTGGCAGGGCGCGTCGCTGATGGAATCGCAGGTATGTTTTCTGTTAAGACCTTTGTGTATGTCTAATGTCATGTTTTCCTTTTTTCTGGCAGGGCGCGTCGCTGATGGAATCGCAGGTATGTTTTCTGTTAAGACCTTTGTGTATGTCTAATGTCATGTTTTCTTTTTTTCTGGCAGGGCGCGTCGCTGATGGAATCGCAGGTATGTTTTCTGTTAAGACCTTTGTGTATGTCTAATGTCATGTTTTCTTTTTTTCTGGCAGGGCGCGTCGCTGATGGAATCGCAGGTATGTTTTCTGTTAAGACCTTTGTGTATGTCTAATGTCATGTTTTCTTTTTTTCTGGCAGGGCGCGTCGGTGATGGAATCGCAGGTATGTTTTCTGTTAAGACCTTTGTGTATGTCTAATGTCATGTTTTCTTTTTTTCTGGCAGGGCGCGTCGCTGATGGAATCGCAGGTATGTTTTCTGTTAAGACCTTTGTGTATGTCTAATGATGCCTTTTTCTTTTTTTTTCCTTTAGGTCGTGTGGCCTACAGACATTTGAGGGTATGTTTTCTGTTAAGACCTTTGTGTATGTCTAATGTCATGTTTTCTTTTTTTCTGGCAGGGCGCGTCGCTGATGGAATCGCAGGTATGTTTTCTGTTAAGACCTTTGTGTATGTCTAATGTCATGTTTTCTTTTTTTCTGGCAGGGTGCGTCGCTGATGGAATCGCAGGTATGTTTTCTGTTAAGACCTTTGTGTATGTCTAATGTCATGTTTTCTTTTTTTCTGGCAGTGCGCGTCGCTGATGGAATCGCAGGTATGTTTTCTGTTAAGACCTTTGTGTATGTCTAATGTCATGTTTTCTTTTTTTCTGGCAGGGCGCGTCGCTGATGGAATCGCAGGTATGTTTTCTGTTAAGACCTTTGTGTATGTCTAATGTCATGTTTTCTTTTTTTCTGGCAGGGCGCTTCACTGATGGAATCGCAGGTATGTTTTCTGTTAAGACCTTTGTGTATGTCTAATGTCATGTTTTCTTTTTTTCTGGCAGGGCGCGTCGCTGATGGAATCGCAGGTATGTTTTCTGTTCAGACCTTTGTGTATGTCTAATGTCATGTTTTCTTTTTTTCTGGCAGGGCGCGTCGCTGATGGAATCGCAGGTATGTTTTCTGTTAAGACCTTTGTGTATGTCTAATGTCATGTTTTCTTTTTTTTCTGGCAGGGCGCGTCGCTGATGGAATCGCAGGTATGTTTTCTGTTAAGACCTTTGTGTATGTCTAATGTCATGTTTTCTTTTTTTCTGGCAGGGCGCGCCGCTGATGGAATCGCAGGTATGTTTTCTGTTAAGACCTTTGTGTATGTCTAATGTCATGTTTTCTTTTTTTCTGGCAGGGCGCGTCGCTGATGGAATCGCAGGTATGTTTTCTGTTAAGACCTTTGTGTATGTCTAATGTCATGTTTTCTTTTTTTTCTGGCAGGGCGCGTCGCTGATGGAATCGCAGGTATGTTTTCTGTTAAGACCTTTGTGTATGTCTAATGTCATGTTTTCTTTTTTCTGGCAGGGCGCGTCGCTG
The DNA here is from genome assembly GCF_036588685.1 of Mytilus trossulus. Classification (NCBI taxonomy): domain Eukaryota; kingdom Metazoa; phylum Mollusca; class Bivalvia; order Mytilida; family Mytilidae; genus Mytilus; species Mytilus trossulus. The sequence goes on from NW_026963329.1 coordinate 119,231, forward strand.
ATGGAATCGCAGGTATGTTTTCTGTTAAGACCTTTGTGTATGTCTAATGATGCCTTTTTCTTTTTTTTTCCTTTAGGTCGTGTGGCCTACAGACATTTGAGGGTATGTTTTCTGTTAAGACCTTTGTGTATGTCTAATGTCATGTTTTCTTTTTTTCTGGCAGGGCGCGTCGCTGATGGAATCGCAGGTATGTTTTCTGTTAAGACCTTTGTGTATGTCTAATGTCATGTTTTCTTTTTTTCTGGCAGGGTGCGTCGCTGATGGAATCGCAGGTATGTTTTCTGTTAAGACCTTTGTGTATGTCTAATGTCATGTTTTCTTTTTTTCTGGCAGGGCGCGTCGCTGATGGAATCGCAGGTATGTTTTCTGTTAAGACCTTTGTGTATGTCTAATGTCATGTTTTCTTTTTTTCTGGCAGGGCGCGTCGCTGATGGAATCGCAGGTATGTTTTCTGTTAAGACCTTTGTGTATGTCTAATGTCATGTTTTCTTTTTTTCTGGCAGGGCGCGTCGCTGATGGAATCGCAGGTATGTTTTCTGTTAAGACCTTTGTGTATGTCTAATGATGCCTTTTTCTTTTTTTTTCCTTTAGGTCGTGTGGCCTACAGACATTTGAGGGTATGTTTTCTGTTAAGACCTTTGTGTATGTCTAATGTCATGTTTTCTTTTTTTCTGGCAGGGCGCGTCGCTGATGGAATCGCAGGTATGTTTTCTGTTAAGACCTTTGTGTATGTCTAATGTCATGTTTTCTTTTTTTCTGGCAGGGTGCGTCGCTGATGGAATCGCAGGTATGTTTTCTGTTAAGACCTTTGTGTATGTCTAATGTCATGTTTTCTTTTTTTCTGGCAGGGCGCGTCGCTGATGGAATCGCAGGTATGTTTTCTGTTAAGACCTTTGTGTATGTCTAATGTCATGTTTTCTTTTTTCTGGCAGGGCGCATCGCTGATGGAATCGCAGGTATGTTTTCTGTTAAGACCTTTGTGTATGTCTAATGTCATGTTTTCTTTTTTTTCTGGCAGGGCGCGTCGCTGATGGAATCGCAGGTATGTTTTCTGTTAAGACCTTTGTGTATGTCTAATGTCATGTTTTCTTTTTTTCTGGCAGGGCGCGTCGCTGATGGAATCGCAGGTATGTTTTCTGTTAAGACCTTTGTGTATGTCTAATGTCATGTTTTCTTTTTTTCTGGCAGGGCGCGTCGCTGATGGAATCGCAGGTATGTTTTCTGTTAAGACCTTTGTGTATGTCTAATGTCATGTTTTCTTTTTTTCTGGCAGGGCGCGTCGCTGATGGAATCGCAGGTATGTTTTCTGTTAAGACCTTTGTGTATGTCTAATGTCATGTTTTCTTTTTTTCTGGCAGGGCGCGACGCTGATGGAATCGCAGGTATGTTTTCTGTTAAGACCTTTGTGTATGTCTAATGATGCCTTTTTCTTTTTTTTTCCTTTAGGTCGTGTGGCCTACAGACATTTGAGGGTATGTTTTCTGTTAAGACCTTTGTGTATGTCTAATGTCATGTTTTCTTTTTTTCTGGCAGGGCGCGTCGCTGATGGAATCGCAGGTATGTTTTCTGTTAAGACCTTTGTGTATGTCTAATGTCATGTTTTCTTTTTTTCTGGCAGGGCGCGTCGCTGATGGAATCGCAGGTATGTTTTCTGTTAAGACCTTTATGTATGTCTAATGTCATGTTTTCTTTTTTTCTGGCAGGGAGCGTCGGTGATGGAATCGCAGGTATGTTTTCTGTTAAGACCTTTGTGTATGTCTAATGTCATGTTTCATTTTTTTCTGGCAGGGCGCGTCGCTGATGGAATCGCAGGTATGTTTTCTGTTAAGACCTTTGTGTATGTCTAATGATGCCTTTTTCTTTTTTTTTCCTTTAGGTCGTGTGGCCTACAGACATTTGAGGGTATGTTTTCTGTTAAGACCTTTATGTATGTCTAATGTCATGTTTTCTTTTTTTCTGGCAGGGCGCGTCGCTGATGGAATCGCAGGTATGTTTTCTGTTAAGACCTTTGTGTATGTCTAATGTCATGTTTTCTTTTTTTCTGGCAGGGCGCGTCGCTGATGGAATCGCAGGTATGTTTTCTGTTAAGACCTTTGTGTATGTCTAATGATGCCTTTTTCTTTTTTTTTCCTTTAGGTCGTGTGGCCTACAGACATTTGAGGGTATGTTTTCTGTTAAGACCTTTATGTATGTCTAATGTCATGTTTTCTTTTTTTCTGGCAGGGCGCGTCGCTGATGGAATCGCAGGTATGTTTTCTGTTAAGACCTTTGTGTATGTCTAATGTCATGTTTTCCTTTTTTCTGGCAGGGCGCGTCGCTGATGGAATCGCAGGTATGTTTTCTGTTAAGACCTTTGTGTATGTCTAATGTCATGTTTTCTTTTTTTCTGGCAGGGCGCGTCGCTGATGGAATCGCAGGTATGTTTTCTGTTAAGACCTTTGTGTATGTCTAATGTCATGTTTTCTTTTTTTCTGCAGGGCGCGTCGCTGATGGAATCGCAGGTATGTTTTCTGTTAAGACCTTTGTGTATGTCTAATGTCATGTTTTCTTTTTTTCTGGCAGGGCGCGTCGCTGATGGAATCGCAGGTATGTTTTCTGTTAAGACCTTTGTGTATGTCTAATGTCATGTTTTCTTTTTTCTGGCAGGGCACGTCGCTGATGGAATCGCAGGTATGTTTTCTGTTAAGACCTTTGTGTATGTCTAATGTCATGTTTTCTTTTTTTCTGGCAGGGCGCGTCACTGATGGAATCGCAGGTATGTTTTCTGTTAAGACCTTTGTGTATGTCTAATGTCATGTTTTCTTTTTTTCTGGCAGGGCGCGTCGCTGATGGAATCGCAGGTATGTTTTCTGTTAAGACCTTTGTGTATGTCTAATGTCATGTTTTCTTTTTTTCTGGCAGGGCGCGTCGCTGATGGAATCGCAGGTATGTTTTCTGTTAAGACCTTTGTGTATGTCTAATGTCATGTTTTCTTTTTTTCTGGCAGGGCGCGTCGCTGATGGAATCGCAGGTATGTTTTCTGTTAAGACCTTTGTGTATGTCTAATGTCATGTTTTCTTTTTTTCTGGCAGGGCGCGTCGCTGATGGAATCGCAGGTATGTTTTCTGTTAAGACCTTTGTGTATGTCTAATGATGCCTTTTTCTTTTTTTTCCTTTAGGTCGTGTGGCCTACAGACATTTGAGGGTATGTTTTCTGTTAAGACCTTTGTGTATGTCTAATGTCATGTTTTCTTTTTTTCTGGCAGGGCGCGTCGCTGATGGAATCGCAGGTATGTTTTCTGTCAAGACCTTTGTGTATGTCTAATGTCATGTTTTCTTTTTTTCTGGCAGGGCGCGTCACTGATGGAATCGCAGGTATGTTTTCTGTCAAGACCTTTGTGTATGTCTAATGTCATGTTTTCTTTTTTTCTGGCAGGGCGCGTCGCTGTGGAATCGCAGGTATGTTTTCTGTTAAGACCTTTGTGTATTTCTAATGATGCCTTTTTCTTTTTTTTTCCTTTAGGTCGTGTGGCCTACAGACATTTGAGGGTATGTTTTCTGTTAAGACCTTTGTGTATGTCTAATGTCATGTTTTCTTTTTTTCTGGCAGGGCGCTTCGCTGATGGAATCGCAGGTATGTTTTCTGTTAAGACCTTTTTGTATGTCTAATGTTATGTTTTCTTTTTTTCTGGCAGGGCGCGTTGCTGATGGAATCGCAGGTATGTTTTCTGTTAAGACCTTTGTGTATGTCTAATGTCATGTTTTCTTTTTTTTCTGGCAGGGCGCGTCGCTGATGGAATCGCAGGTATGTTTTCTGTTAAGACCTTTGTGTATGTCTAATGTCATGTTTTCCTTTTTTCTGGCAGGGCGCGTCGCTGATGGAATCGCAGGTATGTTTTCTGTTAAGACCTTTGTGTATGTCTAATGTCATGTTTTCTTTTTTTCTGGCAGGGCGCGTCGCTGATGGAATCGCAGGTATGTTTTCTGTTAAGACCTTTGTGTATGTCTAATGTCATGTTTTCCTTTTTTCTGGCAGGGCGCGTCGCTGATGGAATCGCAGGTATGTTTTCTGTTAAGACCTTTGTGTATGTCTAATGTCATGTTTTCTTTTTTTCTGGCAGGGCGCGTCGCTGATGGAATCGCAGGTATGTTTTCTGTTAAGACCTTTGTGTATGTCTAATGTCATGTTTTCTTTTTTTCTGGCAGGGCGCGTCGCTGATGGAATCGCAGGTATGTTTTCTGTTAAGACCTTTGTGTATGTCTAATGTCATGTTTTCTTTTTTCTGGCAGGGCGCGTCGCTGATGGAATCGCAGGTATGTTTTCTGTTAAGACCTTTGTGTATGTCTAATGATGCCTTTTTCTTTTTTTTTCCTTTAGGTCGTGTGGCCTACAGACATTTGAGGGTATGTTTTCTGTTAAGACCTTTGTGTATGTCTAATGTCATGTTTTCTTTTTTTCTGGCAGGGCGCGTCGCTGATGGAATCGCAGGTATGTTTTCTGTTAAGACCTTTGTGTATGTCTAATGTCATGTTTTCTTTTTTTCTGGCAGGGTGCGTCGCTGATGGAATCGCAGGTATGTTTTCTGTTAAGACCTTTGTGTATGTCTAATGTCATGTTTTCTTTTTTTCTGGCAGTGCGCGTCGCTGATGGAATCGCAGGTATGTTTTCTGTTAAGACCTTTGTGTATGTCTAATGTCATGTTTTCTTTTTTTCTGGCAGGGCGCGTCGCTGATGGAATCGCAGGTATGTTTTCTGTTAAGACCTTTGTGTATGTCTAATGATGCCTTTTTCTTTTTTTTCCTTTAGGTCGTGTGGCCTACAGACATTTGAGGGTATGTTTTCTGTTAAGACCTTTGTGTATGTCTAATGTCATGTTTTCTTTTTTTCTGGCAGGGCGCGTCGCTGATGGAATCGCAGGTATGTTTTCTGTCAAGACCTTTGTGTATGTCTAATGTCATGTTTTCTTTTTTTCTGGCAGGGCGCGTCACTGATGGAATCGCAGGTATGTTTTCTGTCAAGACCTTTGTGTATGTCTAATGTCATGTTTTCTTTTTTTCTGGCAGGGCGCGTCGCTGTGGAATCGCAGGTATGTTTTCTGTTAAGACCTTTGTGTATTTCTAATGATGCCTTTTTCTTTTTTTTTCCTTTAGGTCGTGTGGCCTACAGACATTTGAGGGTATGTTTTCTGTTAAGACCTTTGTGTATGTCTAATGTCATGTTTTCTTTTTTTCTGGCAGGGCGCTTCGCTGATGGAATCGCAGGTATGTTTTCTGTTAAGACCTTTTTGTATGTCTAATGTTATGTTTTCTTTTTTTCTGGCAGGGCGCGTTGCTGATGGAATCGCAGGTATGTTTTCTGTTAAGACCTTTGTGTATGTCTAATGTCATGTTTTCTTTTTTTTCTGGCAGGGCGCGTCGCTGATGGAATCGCAGGTATGTTTTCTGTTAAGACCTTTGTGTATGTCTAATGTCATGTTTTCTTTTTTCTGGCAGGGCGCGTCGCTGATGGAATCGCAGGTATGTTTTCTGTTAAGACCTTTGTGTATGTCTAATGTCATGTTTTCCTTTTTTCTGGCAGGGAGCGTCGCTGATGGAATCGCAGGTATGTTTTCTGTTAAGACCTTTGTGTATGTCTAATGTCATGTTTTCTTTTTTTCTGGCAGGGCGCGTCGCTGATGGAATCGCAGGTATGTTTTCTGTTAAGACCTTTGTGTATGTCTAATGTCATGTTTTCTTTTTTTCTGGCAGGGCGCGTCGCTGATGGAATCGCAGGTATGTTTTCTGTTAAGACCTTTGTGTATGTCTAATGTCATGTTTTCTTTTTTTCTGGCAGGGCGCGTCGCTGATGGAATCGCAGGTATGTTTTCTGTTAAGACCTTTGTGTATGTCTAATGTCATGTTTTCTTTTTTTTCTGGCAGGGCGCGTCGCTGATGGAATCGCAGGTATGTTTTCTGTTAAGACCTTTGTGTATGTCTAATGATGCCTTTTTCTTTTTTTTTCCTTTAGGTCGTGTGGCCTACAGACATTTGAGGGTATGTTTTCTGTTAAGACCTTTATGTATGTCTAATGTCATGTTTTCTTTTTTTCTGGCAGGGCGAGTCGCTGATGGAATCGCAGGTATGTTTTCTGTTAAGACCTTTGTGTATGTCTAATGTCATGTTTTCCTTTTTTCTGGCAGGGCGCGTCGCTGATGGAATCGCAGGTATGTTTTCTGTTAAGACCTTTGTGTATGTCTAATGTCATGTTTTCTTTTTTTCTGGCAGGGCGCGTCGCTGATGGAATCGCAGGTATGTTTTCTGTTAAGACCTTTGTGTATGTCTAATGTCATGTTTTCTTTTTTTCTGGCAGGGCGCGTCGCTGATGGAATCGCAGGTATGTTTTCTGTTAAGACCTTTGTGTATGTCTAATGATGCCTTTTTCTTTTTTTTTCCTTTAGGTCGTGTGGCCTACAGACATTTGAGGGTATGTTTTCTGTTAAGACCTTTATGTATGTCTAATGTCATGTTTTCTTTTTTTCTGGCAGGGCGAGTCGCTGATGGAATCGCAGGTATGTTTTCTGTTAAGACCTTTGTGTATGTCTCATGTCATGTTTTCCTTTTTTCTGGCAGGGCGCGTCGCTGATGGAATCGCAGGTATGTTTTCTGTTAAGACCTTTGTGTATGTCTAATGTCATGTTTTCTTTTTTTCTGGCAGGGCGCGTCGCTGATGGAATCGCAGGTATGTTTTCTGTTAAGACCTTTGTGTATGTCTAATGTCATGTTTTCTTTTTTTCTGGCAGGGCGCGTCGCTGATGGAATCGCAGGTATGTTTTCTGTTAAGACCTTTGTGTATGTCTAATGTCATGTTTTCTTTTTTTCTGGCAGGGCGCGTCGCTGATGGAATCACAGGTATGTTTTCTGTTAAGACCTTTGTGTATGTCTAATGTCATGTTTTCTTTTTTTCTGGCAGGGCGCGTCGCTGATGGAATCGCAGGTATGTTTTCTGTTAAGACCTTTGTGTATGTCTAATGTCATGTTTTCTTTTTTTCTGGCAGGGCGCGTCACTGATGGAATCGCAGGTATGTTTTCTGTTAAGACCTTTGTGTATGTCTAATGTCATGTTTTCTTTTTTTCTGGCAGGGATCGTCGCTGATGGAATCGCAGGTATGTTTTCTGTTAAGACCTTTGTGTATGTCTAATGATGCCTTTTTCTTTTTTTTTCCTTTAGGTCGTGTGGCCTACAGACATTTGAGGGTATGTTTTCTGTTAAGACCTTTATGTATGTCTAATGTCATGTTTTCTTTTTTTCTGGCAGGGCGAGTCGCTGATGGAATCGCAGGTATGTTTTCTGTTAAGACCTTTGTGTATGTCTAATGTCATGTTTTCCTTTTTTCTGGCAGGGCGCGTCGCTGATGGAATCGCAGGTATGTTTTCTGTTAAGACCTTTGTGTATGTCTAATGTCATGTTTTCTTTTTTTCTGGCAGGGCGCGTCGCTGATGGAATCGCAGGTATGTTTTCTGTTAAGACCTTTGTGTATGTCTAATGTCATGTTTTCTTTTTTTCTGGCAGGGCGCGTCGCTGATGGAATCGCAGGTATGTTTTCTGTTAAGACCTTTGTGTATGTCTAATGTCATGTTTTCTTTTTTTCTGGCAGGGCGCGTCGCTGATGGAATCGCAGGTATGTTTTCTGTTAAGACCTTTGTGTATGTCTAATGATGCCTTTTTCTTTTTTTTTCCTTTAGGTCGTGTGGCCTACAGACATTTGAGGGTATGTTTTCTGTTAAGACCTTTATGTATGTCTAATGTCATGTTTTCTTTTTTTCTGGCAGGGCGAGTCGCTGATGGAATCGCAGGTATGTTTTCTGTTAAGACCTTTGTGTATGTCTCATGTCATGTTTTCCTTTTTTCTGGCAGGGCGCGTCGCTGATGGAATCGCAGGTATGTTTTCTGTTAAGACCTTTGTGTATGTCTAATGTCATGTTTTCTTTTTTTCTGGCAGGGCGCGTCGCTGATGGAATCGCAGGTATGTTTTCTGTTAAGACCTTTGTGTATGTCTAATGTCATGTTTTCTTTTTTTCTGGCAGGGCGCGTCGCTGATGGAATCGCAGGTATGTTTTCTGTTAAGACCTTTGTGTATGTCTAATGTCATGTTTTCTTTTTTTCTGGCAGGGCGCGTCGCTGATGGAATCGCAGGTATGTTTTCTGTTAAGACCTTTGTGTATGTCTAATGTCATGTTTTCCTTTTTTCTGGCAGGGCGCGTCGCTGATGGAATCGCAGGTATGTTTTCTGTTAAGACCTTTGTGTATGTCTAATGTCATGTTTTCTTTTTTTCTGGCAGGGCGCGTCGCTGATGGAATCGCAGGTATGTTTTCTGTTAAGACCTTTGTGTATGTCTAATGTCATGTTTTCTTTTTTTCTGGCAGGGCGCGTCGCTGATGGAATCGCAGGTATGTTTTCTGTTAAGACCTTTGTGTATGTCTAATGATGCCTTTTTCTTTTTTTTTCCTTTAGGTCGTGTGGCCTACAGACATTTGAGGGTATGTTTTCTGTTAAGACCTTTATGTATGTCTAATGTCATGTTTTCTTTTTTTCTGGCAGGGCGAGTCGCTGATGGAATCGCAGGTATGTTTTCTGTTAAGACCTTTGTGTATGTCTCATGTCATGTTTTCCTTTTTTCTGGCAGGGCGCGTCGCTGATGGAATCGCAGGTATGTTTTCTGTTAAGACCTTTGTGTATGTCTCATGTCATGTTTTCTTTTTTTCTGGCAGGGCGCGTCGCTGATGGAATCGCAGGTATGTTTTCTGTTAAGACCTTTGTGTATGTCTAATGTCATGTTTTCTTTTTTTCTGGCAGGGCGCGTCGCTGATGGAATCGCAGGTATGTTTTCTGTTAAGACCTTTGTGTATGTCTAATGTCATGTTTTCTTTTTTTCTGGCAGGGCGCGTCGCTGATGGAATCGCAGGTATGTTTTCTGTTAAGACCTTTGTGTATGTCTAATGTCATGTTTTCTTTTTTTCTGGCAGGGCGCGTCGCTGATGGAATCGCAGGTATGTTTTCTGTTAAGACCTTTGTGTATGTCTAATGTCATGTTTTCTTTTTTTCTGGCAGGGCGCGTCGCTGATGGAATCGCAGGTATGTTTTCTGTTAAGACCTTTGTGTATGTCTAATGTCATGTTTTCTTTTTTTCTGGCAGGGCGCGTCACTGATGGAATCGCAGGTATGTTTTCTGTTAAGACCTTTGTGTATGTCTAATGTCATGTTTTCTTTTTTTCTGGCAGGGCGCGTCGCTGATGGAATCGCAGGTATGTTTTCTGTCAAGACCTTTGTGTATGTCTAATGTCATGTTTTCTTTTTTTCTGGCAGGGCGCATCACTGATGGAATCGCAGGTATGTTTTCTGTCAAGACCTTTGTGTATGTCTAATGTCATGTTTTCTTTTTTTCTGGCAGGGCGCGTCGCTGTGGAATCGCAGGTATGTTTTCTGTTAAGACCTTTGTGTATTTCTAATGATGCCTTTTTCTTTTTTTTTCCTTTAGGTCGTGTGGCCTACAGACATTTGAGGGTATGTTTTCTGTTAAGACCTTTGTGTATGTCTAATGTCATGTTTTCTTTTTTTCTGGCAGGGCGCTTCGCTGATGGAATCGCAGGTATGTTTTCTGTTAAGACCTTTTTGTATGTCTAATGTTATGTTTTCTTTTTTTCTGGCAGGGCGCGTTGCTGATGGAATCGCAGGTATGTTTTCTGTTAAGACCTTTGTGTATGTCTAATGTCATGTTTTCTTTTTTTTCTGGCAGGGCGCGTCGCTGATGGAATCGCAGGTATGTTTTCTGTTAAGACCTTTGTGTATGTCTAATGTCATGTTTTCCTTTTTTCTGGCAGGGCGCGTCGCTGAAGGAATCGCAGGTATGTTTTCTGTTAAGACCTTTGTGTATGTCTAATGTCATGTTTTCTTTTTTTCTGGCAGGGCGCGTCGCTGATGGAATCGCAGGTATGTTTTCTGTTAAGACCTTTGTGTATGTCTAATGTCATGTTTTCTTTTTTTCTGGCAGGGCGCGTCGCTGATGGAATCGCAGGTATGTTTTCTGTTAAGACCTTTGTGTATGTCTAATGTCATGTTTTCTTTTTTTCTGGCAGGGCGCGTCGGTGATGGAATCGCAGGTATGTTTTCTGTTAAGACCTTTGTGTATGTCTAATGTCATGTTTTCTTTTTTTCTGGCAGGGCGCGTCGCTGATGGAATCGCAGGTATGTTTTCTGTTAAGACCTTTGTGTATGTCTAATGATGCCTTTTTCTTTTTTTTTCCTTTAGGTCGTGTGGCCTACAGACATTTGAGGGTATGTTTTCTGTTAAGACCTTTATGTATGTCTAATGTCATGTTTTCTTTTTTTCTGGCAGGGCGCGTCGCTGATGGAATCGCAGGTATGTTTTCTGTTAAGACCTTTGTGTATGTCTAATGTCATGTTTTCTTTTTTTCTGGCAGGGTGCGTCGCTGATGGAATCGCAGGTATGTTTTCTGTTAAGACCTTTGTGTATGTCTAATGTCATGTTTTCTTTTTTTCTGGCAGGGCGCGTCGCTGATGGAATCGCAGGTATGTTTTCTGTTAAGACCTTTGTGTATGTCTAATGTCATGTTTTCTTTTTTTTCTGGCAGGGCGCGTCGCTGATGGAATCGCAGGTATGTTTTCTGTTAAGACCTTTGTGTATGTCTAATGTCATGTTTTCTTTTTTCTGGCAGGGCGCGTCGCTGATGGAATCGCAGGTATGTTTTCTGTTAAGACCTTTGTGTATGTCTAATGATGCCTTTTTCTTTTTTTTTCCTTTAGGTCGTGTGGCCTACAGACATTTGAGGGTATGTTTTCTGTTAAGACCTTTGTGTATGTCTAATGTCATGTTTTCTTTTTTTCTGGCAGGGCGCGTCGCTGATGGAATCGCAGGTATGTTTTCTGTTAAGACCTTTGTGTATGTCTAATGTCATGTTTTCTTTTTTTCTGGCAGTGCGCGTCGCTGATGGAATCGCAGGTATGTTTTCTGTTAAGACCTTTGTGTATGTCTAATGTCATGTTTTCTTTTTTTCTGGCAGGGCGAGTCGCTGATGGAATCGCAGGTATGTTTTCTGTTAAGACCTTTGTGTATGTCTAATGTCATGTTTTCTTTTTTTCTGGCAGGGCGCGTCGCTGATGGAATCGCAGGTATGTTTTCTGTTAAGACCTTTGTGTATGTCTAATGTCATGTTTTCTTTTTTTCTGGCAGGGCGCGTCGCTGATGGAATCGCAGGTATGTTTTCTGTTCAGACCTTTGTGTATGTCTAATGTCATGTTTTCTTTTTTTCTGGCAGGGCGCGTCGCTGATGGAATCGCAGGTATGTTTTCTGTTAAGACCTTTGTGTATGTCTAATGTCATGTTTTCTTTTTTTTCTGGCAGGGCGCGTCGCTGATGGAATCGCAGGTATGTTTTCTGTTAAGACCTTTGTGTATGTCTAATGTCATGTTTTCTTTTTTTCTGGCAGGGCGCGTCGCTGATGGAATTGCAGGTATGTTTTCTGTTAAGACCTTTGTGTATGTCTAATGATGCCTTTTTCTTTTTTTTTCCTTTAGGTCGTGTGGCCTACAGACATTTGAGGGTATGTTTTCTGTTAAGACCTTTATGTATGTCTAATGTCATGTTTTCTTTTTTTCTGGCAGGGCGCGTCGCTGATGGAATCGCAGGTATGTTTTCTGTTAAGACCTTTGTGTATGTCTAATGTCATGTTTTCTTTTTTTCTGGCAGGGCGCGTCGCTGATGGAATCGCAGGTATGTTTTCTGTTAAGACCTTTGTGTATGTCTAATGTCATGTTTTCTTTTTTTCTGGCAGGGCGCGTCGCTGATGGAATCGCAGGTATGTTTTCTGTTAAGACCTTTGTGTATGTCTAATGTCATGTTTTCTTTTTTTCTGGCAGGGCGCGTCGCTGATGGAATCGCAGGTATGTTTTCTGTTAAGACCTTTGTGTATGTCTAATGTCATGTTTTCTTTTTTTCTGGCAGGGCGCGTCACTGATGGAATCGCAGGTATGTTTTCTGTTAAGACCTTTGTGTATGTCTAATGATGCCTTTTTCTTTTTTTTTCCTTTAGGTCGTGTGGCCTACAGACATTTGAGGGTATGTTTTCTGTTAAGACCTTTGTGTATGTCTTATGTCATGTTTTCTTTTTTTCTGGCAGGGCGCGTCGCTGATGGAATCGCAGGTATGTTTTCTGTTAAGACCTTTGTGTATGTCTAATGTCATGTTTTCTTTTTTTCTGGCAGGGCGCGTCGCTGATGGAATCGCAGGTATGTTTTCTGTTAAGACCTTTGTGTATGTCTAATGTCATGTTTTCTTTTTTTCTGGCAGGGCTCGTCGCTGATGGAATCGCAGGTATGTTTTCTGTTAAGACCTTTGTGTATGTCTAATGTCATGTTTTCTTTTTTTCTGGCAGGGCGCGTCGCTGATGGAATCACAGGTATGTTTTCTGTTAAGACCTTTGTGTATGTCTAATGTCATGTTTTCTTTTTTTCTGGCAGGGCGCGTCACTGATGGAATCGCAGGTATGTTTTCTGTTAAGACCTTTGTGTATGTCTAATGTCATGTTTTCTTTTTTTCTGGCAGGGCGCGTCGCTGATGGAATCGCAGGTATGTTTTCTGTTAAGACCTTTGTGTATGTCTAATGTCATGTTTTCTTTTTTTCTGGCAGGGCGCGTCGCTGATGGAATCGCAGGTATGTTTTCTGTTAAGACCTTTGTGTATGTCTAATGTCATGTTTTCTTTTTTTCTGGCAGGGCGCGTCGCTGATGGAATCGCAGGTATGTTTTCTGTTAAGACCTTTGTGTATGTCTAATGTCATGTTTTCTTTTTTTCTGGCAGGGCGCGTCGCTGATGGAATCGCAGGTATGTTTTCTGTTAAGACCTTTGTGTATGTCTAATGATGCCTTTTTCTTTTTTTTCCTTTAGGTCGTGTGGCCTACAGACATTTGAGGGTATGTTTTCTGTTAAGACCTTTGTGTATGTCTAATGTCATGTTTTCTTTTTTTCTGGCAGGGCGCGTCGCTGATGGAATCGCAGGTATGTTTTCTGTCAAGACCTTTGTGTATGTCTAATGTCATGTTTTCTTTTTTTCTGGCAGGGCGCGTCACTGATGGAATCGCAGGTATGTTTTCTGTCAAGACCTTTGTGTATGTCTAATGTCATGTTTTCTTTTTTTCTGGCAGGGCGCGTCGCTGTGGAATCGCAGGTATGTTTTCTGTTAAGACCTTTGTGTATTTCTAATGATGCCTTTTTCTTTTTTTTTCCTTTAGGTCGTGTGGCCTACAGACATTTGAGGGTATGTTTTCTGTTAAGACCTTTGTGTATGTCTAATGTCATGTTTTCTTTTTTTCTGGCAGGGCGCTTCGCTGATGGAATCGCAGGTATGTTTTCTGTTAAGACCTTTTTGTATGTCTAATGTTATGTTTTCTTTTTTTCTGGCAGGGCGCGTTGCTGATGGAATCGCAGGTATGTTTTCTGTTAAGACCTTTGTGTATGTCTAATGTCATGTTTTCTTTTTTTTCTGGCAGGGCGCGTCGCTGATGGAATCGCAGGTATGTTTTCTGTTAAGACCTTTGTGTATGTCTAATGTCATGTTTTCCTTTTTTCTGGCAGGGCGCGTCGCTGATGGAATCGCAGGTATGTTTTCTGTTAAGACCTTTGTGTATGTCTAATGTCATGTTTTCTTTTTTTCTGGCAGGGCGCGTCGCTGATGGAATCGCAGGTATGTTTTCTGTTAAGACCTTTGTGTATGTCTAATGTCATGTTTTCTTTTTTTCTGGCAGGGCGCGTCGCTGATGGAATCGCAGGTATGTTTTCTGTTAAGACTTTGTGTATGTCTAATGTCATGTTTTCTTTTTTTCTGGCAGGGCGCGTCGGTGATGGAATCGCAGGTATGTTTTCTGTTAAGACCTTTGTGTATGTCTAATATCATGTTTTCTTTTTTTCTGGCAGGGCGCGTCGCTGATGGAATCGCAGGTATGTTTTCTGTTAAGACCTTTGTGTATGTCTAATGTCATGTTTTCTTTTTTTTCTGGCAGGGCGCGTCGCTGATGGAATCGCAGGTATGTTTTCTGTTAAGACCTTTGTGTATGTCTAATGTCATGTTTTCTTTTTTCTGGCAGGGCGCGTCGCTGATGGAATCGCAGGTATGTTTTCTGTTAAGACCTTTGTGTATGTCTAATGATGCCTTTTTCTTTTTTTTTCCTTTAGGTCGTGTGGCCTACAGACATTTGAGGGTATGTTTTCTGTTAAGACCTTTGTGTATGTCTAATGTCATGTTTTCTTTTTTTCTGGCAGGGCGCGTCGCTGATGGAATCGCAGGTATGTTTTCTGTTAAGACCTTTGTGTATGTCTAATGTCATGTTTTCTTTTTTTCTGGCAGGGCGCGTCGCTGATGGAATCGCAGGTATGTTTTCTGTTAAGACCTTTGTGTATGTCTAATGTCATGTTTTCTTTTTTTCTGGCAGGGCGCGTCGCTGATGGAATCGCAGGTATGTTTTCTGTTAAGACCTTTGTGTATGTCTAATGTCATGTTTTCTTTTTTTTCTGGCAGGGCGCGTCGCTGATGGAATCGCAGGTATGTTTTCTGTTAAGACCTTTGTGTATGTCTAATGATGCCTTTTTCTTTTTTTTTCCTTTAGGTCGTGTGGCCTACAGACATTTGAGGGTATGTTTTCTGTTAAGACCTTTATGTATGTCTAATGTCATGTTTTCTTTTTTTCTGGCAGGGCGAGTCGCTGATGGAATCGCAGGTATGTTTTCTGTTAAGACCTTTGTGTATGTCTAATGTCATGTTTTCCTTTTTTCTGGCAGGGCGCGTCGCTGATGGAATCGCAGGTATGTTTTCTGTTAAGACCTTTGTGTATGTCTAATGTCATGTTTTCTTTTTTTCTGGCAGGGCGCGTCGCTGATGGAATCGCAGGTATGTTTTCTGTTAAGACCTTTGTGTATGTCTAATGTCATGTTTTCTTTTTTTCTGGCAGGGCGCGTCGCTGATGGAATCGCAGGTATGTTTTCTGTTAAGACCTTTGTGTATGTCTAATGTCATGTTTTCTTTTTTTCTGGCAGGGCGCGTCGCTGATGGAATCGCAGGTATGTTTTCTGTTAAGACCTTTGTGTATGTCTAATGTCATGTTTTCTTTTTTTCTGGCAGGGCGCGTCGCTGATGGAATCACAGGTATGTTTTCTGTTAAGACCTTTGTGTATGTCTAATGTCATGTTTTCTTTTTTTCTGGCAGGGCGCGTCGCTGATGGAATCGCAGGTATGTTTTCTGTTAAGACCTTTGTGTATGTCTAATGTCATGTTTTCTTTTTTTCTGGCAGGGCGCGTCACTGATGGAATCGCAGGTATGTTTTCTGTTAAGACCTTTGTGTATGTCTAATGTCATGTTTTCTTTTTTTCTGGCAGGGATCGTCGCTGATGGAATCGCAGGTATGTTTTCTGTTAAGACCTTTGTGTATGTCTAATGATGCCTTTTTCTTTTTTTTTCCTTTAGGTCGTGTGGCCTACAGACATTTGAGGGTATGTTTTCTGTTAAGACCTTTATGTATGTCTAATGTCATGTTTTCTTTTTTTCTGGCAGGGCGAGTCGCTGATGGAATCGCAGGTATGTTTTCTGTTAAGACCTTTGTGTATGTCTAATGTCATGTTTTCCTTTTTTCTGGCAGGGCGCGTCGCTGATGGAATCGCAGGTATGTTTTCTGTTAAGACCTTTGTGTATGTCTAATGTCATGTTTTCTTTTTTTCTGGCAGGGCGCGTCGCTGATGGAATCGCAGGTATGTTTTCTGTTAAGACCTTTGTGTATGTCTAATGTCATGTTTTCTTTTTTTCTGGCAGGGCGCGTCGCTGATGGAATCGCAGGTATGTTTTCTGTTAAGACCTTTGTGTATGTCTAATGTCATGTTTTCTTTTTTTCTGGCAGGGCGCGTCGCTGATGGAATCACAGGTATGTTTTCTGTTAAGACCTTTGTGTATGTCTAATGTCATGTTTTCTTTTTTTCTGGCAGGGCGCGTCGCTGATGGAATCGCAGGTATGTTTTCTGTTAAGACCTTTGTGTATGTCTAATGTCATGTTTTCTTTTTTTCTGGCAGGGCGCGTCACTGATGGAATCGCAGGTATGTTTTCTGTTAAGACCTTTGTGTATGTCTAATGTCATGTTTTCTTTTTTTCTGGCAGGGATCGTCGCTGATGGAATCGCAGGTATGTTTTCTGTTAAGACCTTTGTGTATGTCTAATGATGCCTTTTTCTTTTTTTTTCCTTTAGGTCGTGTGGCCTACAGACATTTGAGGGTATGTTTTCTGTTAAGACCTTTATGTATGTCTAATGTCATGTTTTCTTTTTTTCTGGCAGGGCGAGTCGCTGATGGAATCGCAGGTATGTTTTCTGTTAAGACCTTTGTGTATGTCTAATGTCATGTTTTCCTTTTTTCTGGCAGGGCGCGTCGCTGATGGAATCGCAGGTATGTTTTCTGTTAAGACCTTTGTGTATGTCTAATGTCATGTTTTCTTTTTTTCTGGCAGGGCGCGTCGCTGATGGAATCGCAGGTATGTTTTCTGTTAAGACCTTTGTGTATGTCTAATGTCATGTTTTCTTTTTTTCTGGCAGGGCGCGTCGCTGATGGAATCGCAGGTATGTTTTCTGTTAAGACCTTTGTGTATGTCTAATGTCATGTTTTCTTTTTTTCTGGCAGGGCGCGTCGCTGATGGAATCGCAGGTATGTTTTCTGTTAAGACCTTTGTGTATGTCTAATGATGCCTTTTTCTTTTTTTTTCCTTTAGGTCGTGTGGCCTACAGACATTTGAGGGTATGTTTTCTGTTAAGACCTTTATGTATGTCTAATGTCATGTTTTCTTTTTTTCTGGCAGGGCGAGTCGCTGATGGAATCGCAGGTATGTTTTCTGTTAAGACCTTTGTGTATGTCTCATGTCATGTTTTCCTTTTTTCTGGCAGGGCGCGTCGCTGATGGAATCGCAGGTATGTTTTCTGTTAAGACCTTTGTGTATGTCTAATGTCATGTTTTCTTTTTTTCTGGCAGGGCGCGTCGCTGATGGAATCGCAGGTATGTTTTCTGTTAAGACCTTTGTGTATGTCTAATGTCATGTTTTCTTTTTTTCTGGCAGGGCGCGTCGCTGATGGAATCGCAGGTATGTTTTCTGTTAAGACCTTTGTGTATGTCTAATGTCATGTTTTCTTTTTTTCTGGCAGGGCGCGTCGCTGATGGAATCGCAGGTATGTTTTCTGTTAAGACCTTTGTGTATGTCTAATGTCATGTTTTCCTTTTTTCTGGCAGGGCGCGTCGCTGATGGAATCGCAGGTATGTTTTCTGTTAAGACCTTTGTGTATGTCTAATGTCATGTTTTCTTTTTTTCTGGCAGGGCGCGTCGCTGATGGAATCGCAGGTATGTTTTCTGTTAAGACCTTTGTGTATGTCTAATGTCATGTTTTCTTTTTTTCTGGCAGGGCGCGTCGCTGATGGAATCGCAGGTATGTTTTCTGTTAAGACCTTTGTGTATGTCTAATGATGCCTTTTTCTTTTTTTTTCCTTTAGGTCGTGTGGCCTACAGACATTTGAGGGTATGTTTTCTGTTAAGACCTTTATGTATGTCTAATGTCATGTTTTCTTTTTTTCTGGCAGGGCGAGTCGCTGATGGAATCGCAGGTATGTTTTCTGTTAAGACCTTTGTGTATGTCTCATGTCATGTTTTCCTTTTTTCTGGCAGGGCGCGTCGCTGATGGAATCGCAGGTATGTTTTCTGTTAAGACCTTTGTGTATGTCTAATGTCATGTTTTCTTTTTTTCTGGCAGGGCGCGTCGCTGATGGAATCGCAGGTATGTTTTCTGTTAAGACCTTTGTGTATGTCTAATGTCATGTTTTCTTTTTTTCTGGCAGGGCGCGTCGCTGATGGAATCGCAGGTATGTTTTCTGTTAAGACCTTTGTGTATGTCTAATGTCATGTTTTCTTTTTTTCTGGCAGGGCGCGTCGCTGATGGAATCGCAGGTATGTTTTCTGTTAAGACCTTTGTGTATGTCTAATGTCATGTTTTCTTTTTTTCTGGCAGGGCGCGTCGCTGATGGAATCGCAGGTATGTTTTCTGTTAAGACCTTTGTGTATGTCTAATGTCATGTTTTCTTTTTTTCTGGCAGGGCGCGTCGCTGATGGAATCGCAGGTATGTTTTCTGTTAAGACCTTTGTGTATGTCTAATGTCATGTTTTCTTTTTTTCTGGCAGGGCGCGTCACTGATGGAATCACAGGTATGTTTTCTGTTAAGACCTTTGTGTATGTCTAATGTCATGTTTTCTTTTTTTCTGGCAGGGCGCGTCGCTGATGGAATCGCAGGTATGTTTTCTGTCAAGACCTTTGTGTATGTCTAATGTCATGTTTTCTTTTTTTCTGGCAGGGCGCATCACTGATGGAATCGCAGGTATGTTTTCTGTCAAGACCTTTGTGTATGTCTAATGTCATGTTTTCTTTTTTTCTGGCAGGGCGCGTCGCTGTGGAATCGCAGGTATGTTTTCTGTTAAGACCTTTGTGTATTTCTAATGATGCCTTTTTCTTTTTTTTTCCTTTAGGTCGTGTGGCCTACAGACATTTGAGGGTATGTTTTCTGTTAAGACCTTTGTGTATGTCTAATGTCATGTTTTCTTTTTTTCTGGCAGGGCGCTTCGCTGATGGAATCGCAGGTATGTTTTCTGTTAAGACCTTTTTGTATGTCTAATGTTATGTTTTCTTTTTTTCTGGCAGGGCGCGTTGCTGATGGAATCGCAGGTATGTTTTCTGTTAAGACCTTTGTGTATGTCTAATGTCATGTTTTCTTTTTTTTCTGGCAGGGCGCGTCGCTGATGGAATCGCAGGTATGTTTTCTGTTAAGACCTTTGTGTATGTCTAATGTCATGTTTTCCTTTTTTCTGGCAGGGCGCGTCGCTGAAGGAATCGCAGGTATGTTTTCTGTTAAGACCTTTGTGTATGTCTAATGTCATGTTTTCTTTTTTTCTGGCAGGGCGCGTCGCTGATGGAATCGCAGGTATGTTTTCTGTTAAGACCTTTGTGTATGTCTAATGTCATGTTTTCTTTTTTTCTGGCAGGGCGCGTCGCTGATGGAATCGCAGGTATGTTTTCTGTTAAGACCTTTGTGTATGTCTAATGTCATGTTTTCTTTTTTTCTGGCAGGGCGCATCACTGATGGAATCGCAGGTATGTTTTCTGTCAAGACCTTTGTGTATGTCTAATGTCATGTTTTCTTTTTTTCTGGCAGGGCGCGTCGCTGTGGAATCGCAGGTATGTTTTCTGTTAAGACCTTTGTGTATTTCTAATGATGCCTTTTTCTTTTTTTTTCCTTTAGGTCGTGTGGCCTACAGACATTTGAGGGTATGTTTTCTGTTAAGACCTTTGTGTATGTCTAATGTCATGTTTTCTTTTTTTCTGGCAGGGCGCTTCGCTGATGGAATCGCAGGTATGTTTTCTGTTAAGACCTTTTTGTATGTCTAATGTTATGTTTTCTTTTTTTCTGGCAGGGCGCGTTGCTGATGGAATCGCAGGTATGTTTTCTGTTAAGACCTTTGTGTATGTCTAATGTCATGTTTTCTTTTTTTTCTGGCAGGGCGCGTCGCTGATGGAATCGCAGGTATGTTTTCTGTTAAGACCTTTGTGTATGTCTAATGTCATGTTTTCCTTTTTTCTGGCAGGGCGCGTCGCTGAAGGAATCGCAGGTATGTTTTCTGTTAAGACCTTTGTGTATGTCTAATGTCATGTTTTCTTTTTTTCTGGCAGGGCGCGTCGCTGATGGAATCGCAGGTATGTTTTCTGTTAAGACCTTTGTGTATGTCTAATGTCATGTTTTCTTTTTTTCTGGCAGGGCGCGTCGCTGATGGAATCGCAGGTATGTTTTCTGTTAAGACCTTTGTGTATGTCTAATGTCATGTTTTCTTTTTTTCTGGCAGGGCGCGTCGGTGATGGAATCGCAGGTATGTTTTCTGTTAAGACCTTTGTGTATGTCTAATGTCATGTTTTCTTTTTTTCTGGCAGGGCGCGTCGCTGATGGAATCGCAGGTATGTTTTCTGTTAAGACCTTTGTGTATGTCTAATGATGCCTTTTTCTTTTTTTTTCCTTTAGGTCGTGTGGCCTACAGACATTTGAGGGTATGTTTTCTGTTAAGACCTTTATGTATGTCTAATGTCATGTTTTCTTTTTTTCTGGCAGGGCGCGTCGCTGATGGAATCGCAGGTATGTTTTCTGTTAAGACCTTTGTGTATGTCTAATGTCATGTTTTCTTTTTTTCTGGCAGGGTGCGTCGCTGATGGAATCGCAGGTATGTTTTCTGTTAAGACCTTTGTGTATGTCTAATGTCATGTTTTCTTTTTTTCTGGCAGGGCGCGTCGCTGATGGAATCGCAGGTATGTTTTCTGTTAAGACCTTTGTGTATGTCTAATGTCATGTTTTCTTTTTTTTCTGGCAGGGCGCGTCGCTGATGGAATCGCAGGTATGTTTTCTGTTAAGACCTTTGTGTATGTCTAATGTCATGTTTTCTTTTTTCTGGCAGGGCGCGTCGCTGATGGAATCGCAGGTATGTTTTCTGTTAAGACCTTTGTGTATGTCTAATGATGCCTTTTTCTTTTTTTTTCCTTTAGGTCGTGTGGCCTACAGACATTTGAGGGTATGTTTTCTGTTAAGACCTTTGTGTATGTCTAATGTCATGTTTTCTTTTTTTCTGGCAGGGCGCGTCGCTGATGGAATCGCAGGTATGTTTTCTGTTAAGACCTTTGTGTATGTCTAATGTCATGTTTTCTTTTTTTCTGGCAGTGCGCGTCGCTGATGGAATCGCAGGTATGTTTTCTGTTAAGACCTTTGTGTATGTCTAATGTCATGTTTTCTTTTTTTCTGGCAGGGCGAGTCGCTGATGGAATCGCAGGTATGTTTTCTGTTAAGACCTTTGTGTATGTCTAATGTCATGTTTTCTTTTTTTCTGGCAGGGCGCGTCGCTGATGGAATCGCAGGTATGTTTTCTGTTAAGACCTTTGTGTATGTCTAATGTCATGTTTTCTTTTTTTCTGGCAGGGCGCGTCGCTGATGGAATCGCAGGTATGTTTTCTGTTCAGACCTTTGTGTATGTCTAATGTCATGTTTTCTTTTTTTCTGGCAGGGCGCGTCGCTGATGGAATCGCAGGTATGTTTTCTGTTAAGACCTTTGTGTATGTCTAATGTCATGTTTTCTTTTTTTTCTGGCAGGGCGCGTCGCTGATGGAATCGCAGGTATGTTTTCTGTTAAGACCTTTGTGTATGTCTAATGTCATGTTTTCTTTTTTTCTGGCAGGGCGCGTCGCTGATGGAATTGCAGGTATGTTTTCTGTTAAGACCTTTGTGTATGTCTAATGATGCCTTTTTCTTTTTTTTTCCTTTAGGTCGTGTGGCCTACAGACATTTGAGGGTATGTTTTCTGTTAAGACCTTTATGTATGTCTAATGTCATGTTTTCTTTTTTTCTGGCAGGGCGCGTCGCTGATGGAATCGCAGGTATGTTTTCTGTTAAGACCTTTGTGTATGTCTAATGTCATGTTTTCTTTTTTTCTGGCAGGGCGCGTCGCTGATGGAATCGCAGGTATGTTTTCTGTTAAGACCTTTGTGTATGTCTAATGTCATGTTTTCTTTTTTTCTGGCAGGGCGCGTCGCTGATGGAATCGCAGGTATGTTTTCTGTTAAGACCTTTGTGTATGTCTAATGTCATGTTTTCTTTTTTTCTGGCAGGGCGCGTCGCTGATGGAATCGCAGGTATGTTTTCTGTTAAGACCTTTGTGTATGTCTAATGTCATGTTTTCTTTTTTTCTGGCAGGGCGCGTCACTGATGGAATCGCAGGTATGTTTTCTGTTAAGACCTTTGTGTATGTCTAATGATGCCTTTTTCTTTTTTTTTCCTTTAGGTCGTGTGGCCTACAGACATTTGAGGGTATGTTTTCTGTTAAGACCTTTGTGTATGTCTTATGTCATGTTTTCTTTTTTTCTGGCAGGGCGCGTCGCTGATGGAATCGCAGGTATGTTTTCTGTTAAGACCTTTGTGTATGTCTAATGTCATGTTTTCTTTTTTTCTGGCAGGGCGCGTCGCTGATGGAATCACAGGTATGTTTTCTGTTAAGACCTTTGTGTATGTCTAATGTCATGTTTTCTTTTTTTCTGGCAGGGCTCGTCGCTGATGGAATCGCAGGTATGTTTTCTGTTAAGACCTTTGTGTATGTCTAATGTCATGTTTTCTTTTTTTCTGGCAGGGCGCGTCGCTGATGGAATCACAGGTATGTTTTCTGTTAAGACCTTTGTGTATGTCTAATGTCATGTTTTCTTTTTTTCTGGCAGGGCGCGTCACTGATGGAATCGCAGGTATGTTTTCTGTTAAGACCTTTGTGTATGTCTAATGTCATGTTTTCTTTTTTTCTGGCAGGGCGCGTCGCTGATGGAATCGCAGGTATGTTTTCTGTTAAGACCTTTGTGTATGTCTAATGTCATGTTTTCTTTTTTTCTGGCAGGGCGCGTCGCTGATGGAATCGCAGGTATGTTTTCTGTTAAGACCTTTGTGTATGTCTAATGTCATGTTTTCTTTTTTTCTGGCAGGGCGCGTCGCTGATGGAATCGCAGGTATGTTTTCTGTTAAGACCTTTGTGTATGTCTAATGTCATGTTTTCTTTTTTTCTGGCAGGGCGCGTCGCTGATGGAATCGCAGGTATGTTTTCTGTTAAGACCTTTGTGTATGTCTAATGATGCCTTTTTCTTTTTTTTCCTTTAGGTCGTGTGGCCTACAGACATTTGAGGGTATGTTTTCTGTTAAGACCTTTGTGTATGTCTAATGTCATGTTTTCTTTTTTTCTGGCAGGGCGCGTCGCTGATGGAATCGCAGGTATGTTTTCTGTCAAGACCTTTGTGTATGTCTAATGTCATGTTTTCTTTTTTTCTGGCAGGGCGCGTCACTGATGGAATCGCAGGTATGTTTTCTGTCAAGACCTTTGTGTATGTCTAATGTCATGTTTTCTTTTTTTCTGGCAGGGCGCATCGCTGTGGAATCGCAGGTATGTTTTCTGTTAAGACCTTTGTGTATTTCTAATGATGCCTTTTTCTTTTTTTTTCCTTTAGGTCGTGTGGCCTACAGACATTTGAGGGTATGTTTTCTGTTAAGACCTTTGTGTATGTCTAATGTCATGTTTTCTTTTTTTCTGGCAGGGCGCTTCGCTGATGGAATCGCAGGTATGTTTTCTGTTAAGACCTTTTTGTATGTCTAATGTTATGTTTTCTTTTTTTCTGGCAGGGCGCGTTGCTGATGGAATCGCAGGTATGTTTTCTGTTAAGACCTTTGTGTATGTCTAATGTCATGTTTTCTTTTTTTTCTGGCAGGGCGCGTCGCTGATGGAATCGCAGGTATGTTTTCTGTTAAGACCTTTGTGTATGTCTAATGTCATGTTTTCCTTTTTTCTGGCAGGGCGCGTCGCTGATGGAATCGCAGGTATGTTTTCTGTTAAGACCTTTGTGTATGTCTAATGTCATGTTTTCTTTTTTTCTGGCAGGGCGCGTCGCTGATGGAATCGCAGGTATGTTTTCTGTTAAGACCTTTGTGTATGTCTAATGTCATGTTTTCTTTTTTTCTGGCAGGGCGCGTCGCTGATGGAATCGCAGGTATGTTTTCTGTTAAGACTTTGTGTATGTCTAATGTCATGTTTTCTTTTTTTCTGGCAGGGCGCGTCGGTGATGGAATCGCAGGTATGTTTTCTGTTAAGACCTTTGTGTATGTCTAATATCATGTTTTCTTTTTTTCTGGCAGGGCGCGTCGCTGATGGAATCGCAGGTATGTTTTCTGTTAAGACCTTTGTGTATGTCTAATGTCATGTTTTCTTTTTTTTCTGGCAGGGCGCGTCGCTGATGGAATCGCAGGTATGTTTTCTGTTAAGACCTTTGTGTATGTCTAATGTCATGTTTTCTTTTTTCTGGCAGGGCGCGTCGCTGATGGAATCGCAGGTATGTTTTCTGTTAAGACCTTTGTGTATGTCTAATGATGCCTTTTTCTTTTTTTTTCCTTTAGGTCGTGTGGCCTACAGACATTTGAGGGTATGTTTTCTGTTAAGACCTTTGTGTATGTCTAATGTCATGTTTTCTTTTTTTCTGGCAGGGCGCGTCGCTGATGGAATCGCAGGTATGTTTTCTGTTAAGACCTTTGTGTATGTCTAATGTCATGTTTTCTTTTTTTCTGGCAGGGCGCGTCGCTGATGGAATCGCAGGTATGTTTTCTGCTAAGACCTTTGTGTATGTCTAATGTCATGTTTTCTTTTTTTCTGGCAGGGTGCGTCGCTGATGGAATCGCAGGTATGTTTTCTGTTAAGACCTTTGTGTATGTCTAATGTCATGTTTTCTTTTTTTCTGGCAGTGCGCGTCGCTGATGGAATCGCAGGTATGTTTTCTGTTAAGACCTTTGTGTATGTCTAATGTCATGTTTTCTTTTTTTCTGGCAGGGCGCGTCGCTGATGGAATCGCAGGTATGTTTTCTGTTAAGACCTTTGTGTATGTCTAATGTCATGTTTTCTTTTTTTTCTGGCAGGGCGCGTCGCTGATGGAACCGCAGGTATGTTTTCTGTTAAGACCTTTGTGTATGTCTAATGTCATGTTTTCTTTTTTTTCTGGCAGGGCGCGTCGCTGATGGAATCGCAGGTATGTTTTCTGTTAAGACCTTTGTGTATGTCTAATGTCATGTTTTCTTTTTTCTGGCAGGGCGCGTCGCTGATGGAATCGCAGGTATGTTTTCTGTTAAGACCTTTGTGTATGTCTAATGATGCCTTTTTCTTTTTTTTTCCTTTAGGTCGTGTGGCCTACAGACATTTGAGGGTATGTTTTCTGTTAAGACCTTTGTGTATGTCTAATGTCATGTTTTCTTTTTTTCTGGCAGGGCGCGTCGCTGATGGAATCGCAGGTATGTTTTCTGTTAAGACCTTTGTGTATGTCTAATGTCATGTTTTCTTTTTTTCTGGCAGGGTGCGTCGCTGATGGAATCGCAGGTATGTTTTCTGTTAAGACCTTTGTGTATGTCTAATGTCATGTTTTCTTTTTTTCTGGCAGGGCGCGTCGCTGATGGAATCGCAGGTATGTTTTCTGTTAAGACCTTTGTGTATGTCTAATGTCATGTTTTCTTTTTTTCTGGCAGGGCGCGTCGCTGATGGAATCGCAGGTATGTTTTCTGTTAAGACCTTTGTGTATGTCTAATGTCATGTTTTCTTTTTTCTGGCAGGGCGCGTCGCTGATGGAATCGCAGGTATGTTTTCTGTTAAGACCTTTGTGTATGTCTAATGATGCCTTTTTCTTTTTTTTTCCTTTAGGTCGTGTGGCCTACAGACATTTGAGGGTATGTTTTCTGTTAAGACCTTTGTGTATGTCTAATGTCATGTTTTCTTTTTTTCTGGCAGGGCGCGTCGCTGATGGAATCGCAGGTATGTTTTCTGTTAAGACCTTTGTGTATGTCTAATGTCATGTTTTCTTTTTTTCTGGCAGGGTGCGTCGCTGATGGAATCGCAGGTATGTTTTCTGTTAAGACCTTTGTGTATGTCTAATGTCATGTTTTCTTTTTTTCTGGCAGTGCGCGTCGCTGATGGAATCGCAGGTATGTTTTCTGTTAAGACCTTTGTGTATGTCTAATGTCATGTTTTCTTTTTTTCTGGCAGGGCGCGTCGCTGATGGAATCGCAGGTATGTTTTCTGTTAAGACCTTTGTGTATGTCTAATGTCATGTTTTCTTTTTTTCTGGCAGGGCGCGTCGCTGATGGAATCGCAGGTATGTTTTCTGTTAAGACCTTTGTGTATGTCTAATGTCATGTTTTCTTTTTTTCTGGCAGGGCGCGTCGCTGATGGAATCGCAGGTATGTTTTCTGTTCAGACCTTTGTGTATGTCTAATGTCATGTTTTCTTTTTTTCTGGCAGGGCGCGTCGCTGATGGAATCGCAGGTATGTTTTCTGTTAAGACCTTTGTGTATGTCTAATGTCATGTTTTCTTTTTTTTCTGGCAGGGCGCGTCGCTGATGGAATCGCAGGTATGTTTTCTGTTAAGACCTTTGTGTATGTCTAATGTCATGTTTTCTTTTTTTCTGGCAGGGCGCGTCGCTGATGGAATCGCAGGTATGTTTTCTGTTAAGACCTTTGTGTATGTCTAATGTCATGTTTTTCTTTTTTTCTGGCAGGGCGCGTCGCTGATGGAATCGCAGGTATGTTTTCTGTTAAGACCTTTGTGTATGTCTAATGTCATGTTTTCTTTTTTTTCTGGCAGGGCGCGTCGCTGATGGAATCGCAGGTATGTTTTCTGTTAAGACCTTTGTGTATGTCTAATGTCATGTTTTCTTTTTTCTGGCAGGGCGCGTCGCTGATGGAATCGCAGGTATGTTTTCTGTTAAGACCTTTGTGTATGTCTAATGATGCCTTTTTCTTTTTTTTTCCTTTAGGTCGTGTGGCCTACAGACATTTGAGGGTATGTTTTCTGTTAAGACCTTTATGTATGTCTAATGTCATGTTTTCTTTTTTTCTGGCAGGGCGCGTCGCTGATGGAATCGCAGGTATGTTTTCTGTTAAGACCTTTGTGTATGTCTAATGTCATGTTTTCTTTTTTTCTGGCAGGGTGCGTCGCTGATGGAATCGCAGGTATGTTTTCTGTTAAGACCTTTGTGTATGTCTAATGTCATGTTTTCTTTTTTTCTGGCAGGGCGCGTCGCTGATGGAATCGCAGGTATGTTTTCTGTTAAGACCTTTGTGTATGTCTAATGTCATGTTTTCTTTTTTTCTGGCAGGGCGCGTCGCTGATGGAATCGCAGGTATGTTTTCTGTTAAGACCTTTGTGTATGTCTAATGTCATGTTTTCTTTTTTTCTGGCAGGGCGCGTCGCTGATGGAATCGCAGGTATGTTTTCTGTTAAGACCTTTGTGTATGTCTAATGTCATGTTTTCTTTTTTTTCTGGCAGGGCGCGTCGCTGATGGAATCGCAGGTATGTTTTCTGTTAAGACCTTTGTGTATGTCTAATGTCATGTTTTCTTTTTTTCTGGCAGGGTGCGTCGCTGATGGAATCGCAGGTATGTTTTCTGTTAAGACCTTTGTGTATGTCTAATGTCATGTTTTCTTTTTTTCTGGCAGGGCGCGTCACTGATGGAATCGCAGGTATGTTTTCTGTTAAGACCTTTGTGTATGTCTAATGTCATGTTTTCTTTTTTTCTGGCAGGGCGCGTCGCTGATGGAATCGCAGGTATGTTTTCTGTTAAGACCTTTGTGTATGTCTAATGTCATGTTTTCTTTTTTTCTGGCAGGGCGCGTCGCTGATGGAATCGCAGGTATGTTTTCTGTTAAGACCTTTGTGTATGTCTAATGTCATGTTTTCTTTTTTTTCTGGCAGGGCGCGTCGCTGATGGAATCGCAGGTATGTTTTCTGTTAAGACCTTTGTGTATGTCTAATGTCATGTTTTCTTTTTTCTGGCAGGGCACGTCGCTGATGGAATCGCAGGTATGTTTTCTGTTAAGACCTTTGTGTATGTCTAATGATGCCTTTTTGTTTTTTTTTCCTTTAGGTCGTGTGGCCTACAGACATTTGAGGGTATGTTTTCTGTTAAGACCTTTGTGTATGTCTAATGTCATGTTTTCTTTTTTTCTGGCAGGGCGCGTCGCTGATGGAATCGCAGGTATGTTTTCTGTTAAGACCTTTATGTATGTCTAATGTCATGTTTTCTTTTTTTCTGGCAGGGAGCGTCGGTGATGGAATCGCAGGTATGTTTTCTGTTAAGACCTTTGTGTATGTCTAATGTCATGTTTCCTTTTTTTCTGGCAGGGCGCGTCGCTGATGGAATCGCAGGTATGTTTTCTGTTAAGACCTTTGTGTATGTCTAATGATGCCTTTTTCTTTTTTTTTCCTTTAGGTCGTGTGGCCTACAGACATTTGAGGGTATGTTTTCTGTTAAGACCTTTGTGTATGTCTAATGTCATGTTTTCTTTTTTTCTGGCAGGGCGCGTCGCTGATGGAATCGCAGGTATGTTTTCTGTTAAGACCTTTGTGTATGTCTAATGTCATGTTTTCTTTTTTTCTGGCAGTGCGCGTCGCTGATGGAATCGCAGGTATGTTTTCTGTTAAGACCTTTGTGTATGTCTAATGTCATGTTTTCTTTTTTTCTGGCAGGGCGCGTCGCTGATGGAATCGCAGGTATGTTTTCTGTTAAGACCTTTGTGTATGTCTAATGTCATGTTTTCTTTTTTTCTGGCAGGGCGCGTCGCTGATGGAATCGCAGGTATGTTTTCTGTTAAGACCTTTGTGTATGTCTAATGTCATGTTTTCTTTTTTTTCTGGCAGGGCGCGTCGCTGATGGAATCGCAGGTATGTTTTCTGTTAAGACCTTTGTGTATGTCTAATGTCATGTTTTCTTTTTTTCTGGCAGGGTGCGTCGCTGATGGAATCGCAGGTATGTTTTCTGTTAAGACCTTTGTGTATGTCTAATGTCATGTTTTCTTTTTTTCTGGCAGGGCGCGTCGCTGATGGAATCGCAGGTATGTTTTCTGTTAAGACCTTTGTGTATGTCTAATGTCATGTTTTCTTTTTTTCTGGCAGGGCGCGTCGCTGATGGAATCGCAGGTATGTTTTCTGTTAAGACCTTTGTGTATGTCTAATGTCATGTTTTCTTTTTTTCTGGCAGGGCGAGTCGCTGATGGAATCGCAGGTATGTTTTCTGTTAAGACCTTTGTGTATGTCTAATGTCATGTTTTCTTTTTTTTCTGGCAGGGCGCGTCGCTGATGGAATCGCAGGTATGTTTTCTGTTAAGACCTTTGTGTATGTCTAATGTCATGTTTTCTTTTTTCTGGCAGGGCACGTCGCTGATGGAATCGCAGGTATGTTTTCTGTTAAGACCTTTGTGTATGTCTAATGATGCCTTTTTGTTTTTTTTTCCTTTAGGTCGTGTGGCCTACAGACATTTGAGGGTATGTTTTCTG
Source organism: Mytilus trossulus (assembly GCF_036588685.1). NCBI lineage: Eukaryota > Metazoa > Mollusca > Bivalvia > Mytilida > Mytilidae > Mytilus > Mytilus trossulus. The sequence goes on from NW_026963329.1 coordinate 148,198, forward strand.
TTAAGACCTTTGTGTATGTCTAATGTCATGTTTTCTTTTTTTCTGGCAGGGCGCGTCGCTGATGGAATCGCAGGTATGTTTTCTGTTAAGACCTTTATGTATGTCTAATGTCATGTTTTCTTTTTTTCTGGCAGGGAGCGTCGGTGATGGAATCGCAGGTATGTTTTCTGTTAAGACCTTTGTGTATGTCTAATGTCATGTTTCCTTTTTTTCTGGCAGGGCGCGTCGCTGATGGAATCGCAGGTATGTTTTCTGTTAAGACCTTTGTGTATGTCTAATGATGCCTTTTTCTTTTTTTTTCCTTTAGGTCGTGTGGCCTACAGACATTTGAGGGTATGTTTTCTGTTAAGACCTTTATGTATGTCTAATGTCATGTTTTCTTTTTTTCTGGCAGGGCGCGTCGCTGATGGAATCGCAGGTATGTTTTCTGTTAAGACCTTTGTGTATGTCTAATGTCATGTTTTCTTTTTTTCTGGCAGGGCGCGTCGCTGATGGAATCGCAGGTATGTTTTCTGTTAAGACCTTTGTGTATGTCTAATGATGCCTTTTTCTTTTTTTTTCCTTTAGGTCGTGTGGCCTACAGACATTTGAGGGTATGTTTTCTGTTAAGACCTTTGTGTATGTCTAATGTCATGTTTTCCTTTTTTCTGGCAGGGCGCGTCGCTGATGGAATCGCAGGTATGTTTTCTGTTAAGACCTTTGTGTATGTCTAATGTCATGTTTTCTTTTTTTCTGGCAGGGCGCGTCGCTGATGGAATCGCAGGTATGTTTTCTGTTAAGACCTTTGTGTATGTCTAATGTCATGTTTTCTTTTTTTCTGGCAGGGCGCGTCGCTGATGGAATCGCAGGTATGTTTTCTGTTAAGACCTTTGTGTATGTCTAATGTCATGTTTTCTTTTTTTCTGGCAGGGCGCGTCGCTGATGGAATCGCAGGTATGTTTTCTGTTAAGACCTTTGTGTATGTCTAATGTCATGTTTTCTTTTTTTTCTGGCAGGGCGCGTCGCTGATGGAACCGCAGGTATGTTTTCTGTTAAGACCTTTGTGTATGTCTAATGTCATGTTTTCTTTTTTTTCTGGCAGGGCGCGTCGCTGATGGAATCGCAGGTATGTTTTCTGTTAAGACCTTTGTGTATGTCTAATGTCATGTTTTCTTTTTTCTGGCAGGGCGCGTCGCTGATGGAATCGCAGGTATGTTTTCTGTTAAGACCTTTGTGTATGTCTAATGATGCCTTTTTCTTTTTTTTTCCTTTAGGTCGTGTGGCCTACAGACATTTGAGGGTATGTTTTCTGTTAAGACCTTTGTGTATGTCTAATGTCATGTTTTCTTTTTTTCTGGCAGGGCGCGTCGCTGATGGAATCGCAGGTATGTTTTCTGTTAAGACCTTTGTGTATGTCTAATGTCATGTTTTCTTTTTTTCTGGCAGGGTGCGTCGCTGATGGAATCGCAGGTATGTTTTCTGTTAAGACCTTTGTGTATGTCTAATGTCATGTTTTCTTTTTTTCTGGCAGGGCGCGTCGCTGATGGAATCGCAGGTATGTTTTCTGTTAAGACCTTTGTGTATGTCTAATGTCATGTTTTCTTTTTTTCTGGCAGGGCGCGTCGCTGATGGAATCGCAGGTATGTTTTCTGTTAAGACCTTTGTGTATGTCTAATGTCATGTTTTCTTTTTTTCTGGCAGGGCGCGTCGCTGATGGAATCGCAGGTATGTTTTCTGTTAAGACCTTTGTGTATGTCTAATGTCATGTTTTCTTTTTTTTCTGGCAGGGCGCGTCGCTGATGGAATCGCAGGTATGTTTTCTGTTAAGACCTTTGTGTATGTCTAATGTCATGTTTTCTTTTTTCTGGCAGGGCGCGTCGCTGATGGAATCGCAGGTATGTTTTCTGTTAAGACCTTTGTGTATGTCTAATGATGCCTTTTTCTTTTTTTTTCCTTTAGGTCGTGTGGCCTACAGACATTTGAGGGTATGTTTTCTGTTAAGACCTTTGTGTATGTCTAATGTCATGTTTTCTTTTTTTCTGGCAGGGCGCGTCGCTGATGGAATCGCAGGTATGTTTTCTGTTAAGACCTTTGTGTATGTCTAATGTCATGTTTTCTTTTTTTCTGGCAGGGTGCGTCGCTGATGGAATCGCAGGTATGTTTTCTGTTAAGACCTTTGTGTATGTCTAATGTCATGTTTTCTTTTTTTCTGGCAGTGCGCGTCGCTGATGGAATCGCAGGTATGTTTTCTGTTAAGACCTTTGTGTATGTCTAATGTCATGTTTTCTTTTTTTCTGGCAGGGCGCGTCGCTGATGGAATCGCAGGTATGTTTTCTGTTAAGACCTTTGTGTATGTCTAATGTCATGTTTTCTTTTTTTCTGGCAGGGCGCGTCGCTGATGGAATCGCAGGTATGTTTTCTGTTAAGACCTTTGTGTATGTCTAATGTCATGTTTTCTTTTTTTCTGGCAGGGCGCGTCGCTGATGGAATCGCAGGTATGTTTTCTGTTCAGACCTTTGTGTATGTCTAATGTCATGTTTTCTTTTTTTCTGGCAGGGCGCGTCGCTGATGGAATCGCAGGTATGTTTTCTGTTAAGACCTTTGTGTATGTCTAATGTCATGTTTTCTTTTTTTTCTGGCAGGGCGCGTCGCTGATGGAATCGCAGGTATGTTTTCTGTTAAGACCTTTGTGTATGTCTAATGTCATGTTTTCTTTTTTTCTGGCAGGGCGCGTCGCTGATGGAATCGCAGGTATGTTTTCTGTTAAGACCTTTGTGTATGTCTAATGTCATGTTTTTCTTTTTTTCTGGCAGGGCGCGTCGCTGATGGAATCGCAGGTATGTTTTCTGTTAAGACCTTTGTGTATGTCTAATGTCATGTTTTCTTTTTTTTCTGGCAGGGCGCGTCGCTGATGGAATCGCAGGTATGTTTTCTGTTAAGACCTTTGTGTATGTCTAATGTCATGTTTTCTTTTTTCTGGCAGGGCGCGTCGCTGATGGAATCGCAGGTATGTTTTCTGTTAAGACCTTTGTGTATGTCTAATGATGCCTTTTTCTTTTTTTTTCCTTTAGGTCGTGTGGCCTACAGACATTTGAGGGTATGTTTTCTGTTAAGACCTTTATGTATGTCTAATGTCATGTTTTCTTTTTTTCTGGCAGGGCGCGTCGCTGATGGAATCGCAGGTATGTTTTCTGTTAAGACCTTTGTGTATGTCTAATGTCATGTTTTCTTTTTTTCTGGCAGGGTGCGTCGCTGATGGAATCGCAGGTATGTTTTCTGTTAAGACCTTTGTGTATGTCTAATGTCATGTTTTCTTTTTTTCTGGCAGGGCGCGTCGCTGATGGAATCGCAGGTATGTTTTCTGTTAAGACCTTTGTGTATGTCTAATGTCATGTTTTCTTTTTTTCTGGCAGGGCGCGTCGCTGATGGAATCGCAGGTATGTTTTCTGTTAAGACCTTTGTGTATGTCTAATGTCATGTTTTCTTTTTTTCTGGCAGGGCGCGTCGCTGATGGAATCGCAGGTATGTTTTCTGTTAAGACCTTTGTGTATGTCTAATGTCATGTTTTCTTTTTTTTCTGGCAGGGCGCGTCGCTGATGGAATCGCAGGTATGTTTTCTGTTAAGACCTTTGTGTATGTCTAATGTCATGTTTTCTTTTTTTCTGGCAGGGTGCGTCGCTGATGGAATCGCAGGTATGTTTTCTGTTAAGACCTTTGTGTATGTCTAATGTCATGTTTTCTTTTTTTCTGGCAGGGCGCGTCGCTGATGGAATCGCAGGTATGTTTTCTGTTAAGACCTTTGTGTATGTCTAATGTCATGTTTTCTTTTTTTCTGGCAGGGCGCGTCGCTGATGGAATCGCAGGTATGTTTTCTGTTAAGACCTTTGTGTATGTCTAATGTCATGTTTTCTTTTTTTCTGGCAGGGCGCGTCGCTGATGGAATCGCAGGTATGTTTTCTGTTAAGACCTTTGTGTATGTCTAATGTCATGTTTTCTTTTTTTTCTGGCAGGGCGCGTCGCTGATGGAATCGCAGGTATGTTTTCTGTTAAGACCTTTGTGTATGTCTAATGTCATGTTTTCTTTTTTCTGGCAGGGCACGTCGCTGATGGAATCGCAGGTATGTTTTCTGTTAAGACCTTTGTGTATGTCTAATGATGCCTTTTTGTTTTTTTTTCCTTTAGGTCGTGTGGCCTACAGACATTTGAGGGTATGTTTTCTGTTAAGACCTTTGTGTATGTCTAATGTCATGTTTTCTTTTTTTCTGGCAGGGCGCGTCGCTGATGGAATCGCAGGTATGTTTTCTGTTAAGACCTTTATGTATGTCTAATGTCATGTTTTCTTTTTTTCTGGCAGGGAGCGTCGGTGATGGAATCGCAGGTATGTTTTCTGTTAAGACCTTTGTGTATGTCTAATGTCATGTTTCCTTTTTTTCTGGCAGGGCGCGTCGCTGATGGAATCGCAGGTATGTTTTCTGTTAAGACCTTTGTGTATGTCTAATGATGCCTTTTTCTTTTTTTTTCCTTTAGGTCGTGTGGCCTACAGACATTTGAGGGTATGTTTTCTGTTAAGACCTTTATGTATGTCTAATGTCATGTTTTCTTTTTTTCTGGCAGGGCGCGTCGCTGATGGAATCGCAGGTATGTTTTCTGTTAAGACCTTTGTGTATGTCTAATGTCATGTTTTCTTTTTTTCTGGCAGGGCGCGTCGCTGATGGAATCGCAGGTATGTTTTCTGTTAAGACCTTTGTGTATGTCTAATGATGCCTTTTTCTTTTTTTTTCCTTTAGGTCGTGTGGCCTACAGACATTTGAGGGTATGTTTTCTGTTAAGACCTTTATGTATGTCTAATGTCATGTTTTCTTTTTTTCTGGCAGGGCGCGTCGCTGATGGAATCGCAGGTATGTTTTCTGTTAAGACCTTTGTGTATGTCTAATGTCATGTTTTCCTTTTTTCTGGCAGGGCGCGTCGCTGATGGAATCGCAGGTATGTTTTCTGTTAAGACCTTTGTGTATGTCTAATGTCATGTTTTCTTTTTTTCTGGCAGGGCGCGTCGCTGATGGAATCGCAGGTATGTTTTCTGTTAAGACCTTTGTGTATGTCTAATGTCATGTTTTTTTTTTTTCTGGCAGGGCGCGTCGCTGATGGAATCGCAGGTATGTTTTCTGTTAAGACCTTTGTGTAGGTCTAATGTCATGTTTTCTTTTTTTTCTGGCAGGGCGCGTCGCTGATGGAATCGCAGGTATGTTTTCTGTTAAGACCTTTGTGTATGTCTAATGTCATGTTTTCTTTATTCTGGCAGGGCGCGTCGCTGATGGAATCGCAGGTATGTTTTCTGTTAAGACCTTTGTGTATGTCTAATGATGCCTTTTTCTTTTTTTTTCCTTTAGGTCGTGTGGCCTACAGACATTTGAGGGTATGTTTTCTGTTAAGACCTTTATGTATGTCTAATGTCATGTTTTCTTTTTTTCTGGCAGGGCGCGTCGCTGATGGAATCGCAGGTATGTTTTCTGTTAAGACCTTTGTGTATGTCTAATGTCATGTTTTCTTTTTTTCTGGCAGGGCGCGTCGCTGATGGAATCGCAGGTATGTTTTCTGTTAAGACCTTTGTGTATGTCTAATGTCATGTTTTCTTTTTTTCTGGCAGGGCGCGTCGCTGATGGAATCGCAGGTATGTTTTCTGTTAAGACCTTTGTGTATGTCTAATGTCATGTTTTCTTTTTTTTCTGGCAGGGCGCGTCGCTGATGGAATCGCAGGTATGTTTTCTGTTAAGACCTTTGTGTATGTCTAATGTCATGTTTTCTTTTTTCTGGCAGGGCACGTCGCTGATGGAATCGCAGGTATGTTTTCTGTTAAGACCTTTGTGTATGTCTAATGATGCCTTTTTGTTTTTTTTTCCTTTAGGTCGTGTGGCCTACAGACATTTGAGGGTATGTTTTCTGTTAAGACCTTTGTGTTTGTCTAATGTCATGTTTTCTTTTTTTCTGGCAGGGCGCGTCGCTGATGGAATCGCAGGTATGTTTTCTGTTAAGACCTTTATGTATGTCTAATGTCATGTTTTCTTTTTTTCTGGCAGGGAGCGTCGGTGATGGAATCGCAGGTATGTTTTCTGTTAAGACCTTTGTGTATGTCTAATGTCATGTTTCCTTTTTTTCTGGCAGGGCGCGTCGCTGATGGAATCGCAGGTATGTTTTCTGTTAAGACCTTTGTGTATGTCTAATGATGCCTTTTTCTTTTTTTTTCCTTTAGGTCGTGTGGCCTACAGACATTTGAGGGTATGTTTTCTGTTAAGACCTTTATGTATGTCTAATGTCATGTTTTCTTTTTTTCTGGCAGGGCGCGTCGCTGATGGAATCGCAGGTATGTTTTCTGTTAAGACCTTTGTGTATGTCTAATGTCATGTTTTCTTTTTTTCTGGCAGGGCGCGTCGCTGATGGAATCGCAGGTATGTTTTCTGTTAAGACCTTTGTGTATGTCTAATGATGCCTTTTTCTTTTTTTTTCCTTTAGGTCGTGTGGCCTACAGACATTTGAGGGTATGTTTTCTGTTAAGACCTTTATGTATGTCTAATGTCATGTTTTCTTTTTTTCTGGCAGGGCGCGTCGCTGATGGAATCGCAGGTATGTTTTCTGTTAAGACCTTTGTGTATGTCTAATGTCATGTTTTCCTTTTTTCTGGCAGGGCGCGTCGCTGATGGAATCGCAGGTATGTTTTCTGTTAAGACCTTTGTGTATGTCTAATGTCATGTTTTCTTTTTTTCTGGCAGGGCGCGTCGCTGATGGAATCGCAGGTATGTTTTCTGTTAAGACCTTTGTGTATGTCTAATGTCATGTTTTCTTTTTTTCTGGCAGGGCGCGTTGCTGATGGAATCGCAGGTATGTTTTCTGTTAAGACCTTTGTGTATGTGTAATGTCATGTTTTCTTTTTTTCTGGCAGGGCGCGTCGCTGATGGAATCGCAGGTATGTTTTCTGTTAAGACCTTTGTGTATGTCTAATGTCATGTTTTCTTTTTTTCTGGCAGGGCGCGTCGCTGATGGAATCGCAGGTATGTTTTCTGTTAAGACCTTTGTGTAGGTCTAATGTCATGTTTTCTTTTTTTTCTGGCAGGGCGCGTCGCTGATGGAATCGCAGGTATGTTTTCTGTTAAGACCTTTGTGTATGTCTAATGTCATGTTTTCTTTATTCTGGCAGGGCGCGTCGCTGATGGAATCGCAGGTATGTTTTCTGTTAAGACCTTTGTGTATGTCTAATGATGCCTTTTTCTTTTTTTTTCCTTTAGGTCGTGTGGCCTACAGACATTTGAGGGTATGTTTTCTGTTAAGACCTTTATGTATGTCTAATGTCATGTTTTCTTTTTTTCTGGCAGGGCGCGTCGCTGATGGAATCGCAGGTATGTTTTCTGTTAAGACCTTTGTGTATGTCTAATGTCATGTTTTCTTTTTTTCTGGCAGGGCGCGTCGCTGATGGAATCGCAGGTATGTTTTCTGTTAAGACCTTTGTGTATGTCTAATGATGCCTTTTTCTTTTTTTTTCCTTTAGGTCGTGTGGCCTACAGACATTTGAGGGTATGTTTTCTGTTAAGACCTTTGTGTATGTCTAATGTCATGTTTTCTTTTTTTCTGGCAGGGCGCGTCGCTGATGGAATCGCAGGTATGTTTTCTGTTAAGACCTTTATGTATGTCTAATGTCATGTTTTCTTTTTTTCTGGCAGGGAGCGTCGGTGATGGAATCGCAGGTATGTTTTCTGTTAAGACCTTTGTGTATGTCTAATGTCATGTTTCCTTTTTTTCTGGCAGGGCGCGTCGCTGATGGAATCGCAGGTATGTTTTCTGTTAAGACCTTTGTGTATGTCTAATGATGCCTTTTTCTTTTTTTTTCCTTTAGGTCGTGTGGCCTACAGACATTTGAGGGTATGTTTTCTGTTAAGACCTTTATGTATGTCTAATGTCATGTTTTCTTTTTTTCTGGCAGGGCGCGTCGCTGATGGAATCGCAGGTATGTTTTCTGTTAAGACCTTTGTGTATGTCTAATGTCATGTTTTCTTTTTTTCTGGCAGGGCGCGTCGCTGATGGAATCGCAGGTATGTTTTCTGTTAAGACCTTTGTGTATGTCTAATGATGCCTTTTTCTTTTTTTTTCCTTTAGGTCGTGTGGCCTACAGACATTTGAGGGTATGTTTTCTGTTAAGACCTTTATGTATGTCTAATGTCATGTTTTCTTTTTTTCTGGCAGGGCGCGTCGCTGATGGAATCGCAGGTATGTTTTCTGTTAAGACCTTTGTGTATGTCTAATGTCATGTTTTCTTTTTTTTCTGGCAGGGCGCGTCGCTGATGGAATCGCAGGTATGTTTTCTGTTAAGACCTTTGTGTATGTCTAATGTCATGTTTTCTTTTTTTTCTGGCAGGGCGCGTCGCTGATGGAATCGCAGGTATGTTTTCTGTTAAGACCTTTGTGTATGTCTAATGTCATGTTTTCTTTTTTCTGGCAGGGCGCGACGCTGATGGAATCGCAGGTATGTTTTCTGTTAAGACCTTTGTGTATGTCTAATGATGCCTTTTTCTTTTTTTTTCCTTTAGGTCGTGTGGCCTACAGACATTTGAGGGTATGTTTTCTGTTAAGACCTTTGTGTATGTCTAATGTCATGTTTTCTTTTTTTCTGGCAGGGCGCGTCGCTGATGGAATCGCAGGTATGTTTTCTGTTAAGACCTTTGTGTATGTCTAATGTCATGTTTTCTTTTTTTCTGGCAGGGTGCGTCGCTGATGGAATCGCAGGTATGTTTTCTGTTAAGACCTTTGTGTATGTCTAATGTCATGTTTTCTTTTTTTCTGGCAGGGCGCGTCGCTGATGGAATCGCAGGTATGTTTTCTGTTAAGACCTTTGTGTATGTCTAATGTCATGTTTTCTTTTTTTCTGGCAGGGCGCGTCGCTGATGGAATCGCAGGTATGTTTTCTGTTAAGACCTTTGTGTATGTCTAATGTCATGTTTTCTTTTTTTCTGGCAGGGCGCGTCGCTGATGGAATCGCAGGTATGTTTTCTGTTAAGACCTTTGTGTATGTCTAATGTCATGTTTTCTTTTTTTTCTGGCAGGGCGCGTCGCTGATGGAATCGCAGGTATGTTTTCTGTTAAGACCTTTGTGTATGTCTAATGTCATGTTTTCTTTTTTCTGGCAGGGCGCGTCGCTGATGGAATCGCAGGTATGTTTTCTGTTAAGACCTTTGTGTATGTCTAATGATGCCTTTTTCTTTTTTTTTCCTTTAGGTCGTGTGGCCTACAGACATTTGAGGGTATGTTTTCTGTTAAGACCTTTGTGTATGTCTAATGTCATGTTTTCTTTTTTTCTGGCAGGGCGCGTCGCTGATGGAATCGCAGGTATGTTTTCTGTTAAGACCTTTGTGTATGTCTAATGTCATGTTTTCTTTTTTTCTGGCAGGGCGCGTCGCTGATGGAATCGCAGGTATGTTTTCTGTCAAGACCTTTGTGTATGTCTAATGTCATGTTTTCTTTTTTTCTGGCAGGGCGCATCACTGATGGAATCGCAGGTATGTTTTCTGTCAAGACCTTTGTGTATGTCTAATGTCATGTTTTCTTTTTTTCTGGCAGGGCGCGTCGCTGTGGAATCGCAGGTATGTTTTCTGTTAAGACCTTTGTGTATTTCTAATGATGCCTTTTTCTTTTTTTTTCCTTTAGGTCGTGTGGCCTACAGACATTTGAGGGTATGTTTTCTGTTAAGACCTTTGTGTATGTCTAATGTCATGTTTTCTTTTTTTCTGGCAGGGCGCTTCGCTGATGGAATCGCAGGTATGTTTTCTGTTAAGACCTTTTTGTATGTCTAATGTTATGTTTTCTTTTTTTCTGGCAGGGCGCGTTGCTGATGGAATCGCAGGTATGTTTTCTGTTAAGACCTTTGTGTATGTCTAATGTCATGTTTTCTTTTTTTTCTGGCAGGGCGCGTCGCTGATGGAATCGCAGGTATGTTTTCTGTTAAGACCTTTGTGTATGTCTAATGTCATGTTTTCCTTTTTTCTGGCAGGGCGCGTCGCTGAAGGAATCGCAGGTATGTTTTCTGTTAAGACCTTTGTGTATGTCTAATGTCATGTTTTCTTTTTTTCTGGCAGGGCGCGTCGCTGATGGAATCGCAGGTATGTTTTCTGTTAAGACCTTTGTGTATGTCTAATGTCATGTTTTCTTTTTTTCTGGCAGGGCGCGTCGCTGATGGAATCGCAGGTATGTTTTCTGTTAAGACCTTTGTGTATGTCTAATGTCATGTTTTCTTTTTTTCTGGCAGGGCGCGTCGGTGATGGAATCGCAGGTATGTTTTCTGTTAAGACCTTTGTGTATGTCTAATGTCATGTTTTCTTTTTTTCTGGCAGGGCGCGTCGCTGATGGAATCGCAGGTATGTTTTCTGTTAAGACCTTTGTGTATGTCTAATGATGCCTTTTTCTTTTTTTTTCCTTTAGGTCGTGTGGCCTACAGACATTTGAGGGTATGTTTTCTGTTAAGACCTTTATGTATGTCTAATGTCATGTTTTCTTTTTTTCTGGCAGGGCGCGTCGCTGATGGAATCGCAGGTATGTTTTCTGTTAAGACCTTTGTGTATGTCTAATGTCATGTTTTCTTTTTTTCTGGCAGGGTGCGTCGCTGATGGAATCGCAGGTATGTTTTCTGTTAAGACCTTTGTGTATGTCTAATGTCATGTTTTCTTTTTTTCTGGCAGGGCGCGTCGCTGATGGAATCGCAGGTATGTTTTCTGTTAAGACCTTTGTGTATGTCTAATGTCATGTTTTCTTTTTTTTCTGGCAGGGCGCGTCGCTGATGGAATCGCAGGTATGTTTTCTGTTAAGACCTTTGTGTATGTCTAATGTCATGTTTTCTTTTTTCTGGCAGGGCGCGTCGCTGATGGAATCGCAGGTATGTTTTCTGTTAAGACCTTTGTGTATGTCTAATGATGCCTTTTTCTTTTTTTTTCCTTTAGGTCGTGTGGCCTACAGACATTTGAGGGTATGTTTTCTGTTAAGACCTTTGTGTATGTCTAATGTCATGTTTTCTTTTTTTCTGGCAGGGCGCGTCGCTGATGGAATCGCAGGTATGTTTTCTGTTAAGACCTTTGTGTATGTCTAATGTCATGTTTTCTTTTTTTCTGGCAGTGCGCGTCGCTGATGGAATCGCAGGTATGTTTTCTGTTAAGACCTTTGTGTATGTCTAATGTCATGTTTTCTTTTTTTCTGGCAGGGCGAGTCGCTGATGGAATCGCAGGTATGTTTTCTGTTAAGACCTTTGTGTATGTCTAATGTCATGTTTTCTTTTTTTCTGGCAGGGCGCGTCGCTGATGGAATCGCAGGTATGTTTTCTGTTAAGACCTTTGTGTATGTCTAATGTCATGTTTTCTTTTTTTCTGGCAGGGCGCGTCGCTGATGGAATCGCAGGTATGTTTTCTGTTCAGACCTTTGTGTATGTCTAATGTCATGTTTTCTTTTTTTCTGGCAGGGCGCGTCGCTGATGGAATCGCAGGTATGTTTTCTGTTAAGACCTTTGTGTATGTCTAATGTCATGTTTTCTTTTTTTTCTGGCAGGGCGCGTCGCTGATGGAATCGCAGGTATGTTTTCTGTTAAGACCTTTGTGTATGTCTAATGTCATGTTTTCTTTTTTTCTGGCAGGGCGCGTCGCTGATGGAATTGCAGGTATGTTTTCTGTTAAGACCTTTGTGTATGTCTAATGATGCCTTTTTCTTTTTTTTTCCTTTAGGTCGTGTGGCCTACAGACATTTGAGGGTATGTTTTCTGTTAAGACCTTTGTGTATGTCTAATGTCATGTTTTCTTTTTTTTCTGGCAGGGCGCGTCGCTGATGGAATCGCAGGTATGTTTTCTGTTAAGACCTTTGTGTATGTCTAATGTCATGTTTTCTTTTTTTCTGGCAGGGCGCGTCGCTGATGGAATCGCAGGTATGTTTTCTGTTAAGACCTTTGTGTATGTCTAATGTCATGTTTTCTTTTTTTCTGGCAGGGCGCGTCGCTGATGGAATCGCAGGTATGTTTTCTGTTAAGACCTTTGTGTATGTCTAATGTCATGTTTTCTTTTTTTCTGGCAGGGCGCGTCGCTGATGGAATCGCAGGTATGTTTTCTGTTAAGACCTTTGTGTATGTCTAATGTCATGTTTTCTTTTTTTCTGGCAGGGCGCGTCGCTGATGGAATCGCAGGTATGTTTTCTGTTAAGACCTTTGTGTATGTCTAATGTCATGTTTTCTTTTTTTCTGGCAGGGCGCGTCACTGATGGAATCGCAGGTATGTTTTCTGTTAAGACCTTTGTGTATGTCTAATGATGCCTTTTTCTTTTTTTTTCCTTTAGGTCGTGTGGCCTACAGACATTTGAGGGTATGTTTTCTGTTAAGACCTTTGTGTATGTCTTATGTCATGTTTTCTTTTTTTCTGGCAGGGCGCGTCGCTGATGGAATCGCAGGTATGTTTTCTGTTAAGACCTTTGTGTATGTCTAATGTCATGTTTTCTTTTTTTCTGGCAGGGCGCGTCGCTGATGGAATCACAGGTATGTTTTCTGTTAAGACCTTTGTGTATGTCTAATGTCATGTTTTCTTTTTTTCTGGCAGGGCTCGTCGCTGATGGAATCGCAGGTATGTTTTCTGTTAAGACCTTTGTGTATGTCTAATGTCATGTTTTCTTTTTTTCTGGCAGGGCGCGTCGCTGATGGAATCACAGGTATGTTTTCTGTTAAGACCTTTGTGTATGTCTAATGTCATGTTTTCTTTTTTTCTGGCAGGGCGCGTCACTGATGGAATCGCAGGTATGTTTTCTGTTAAGACCTTTGTGTATGTCTAATGTCATGTTTTCTTTTTTTCTGGCAGGGCGCGTCGCTGATGGAATCGCAGGTATGTTTTCTGTTAAGACCTTTGTGTATGTCTAATGTCATGTTTTCTTTTTTTCTGGCAGGGCGCGTCGCTGATGGAATCGCAGGTATGTTTTCTGTTAAGACCTTTGTGTATGTCTAATGTCATGTTTTCTTTTTTTCTGGCAGGGCGCGTCGCTGATGGAATCGCAGGTATGTTTTCTGTTAAGACCTTTGTGTATGTCTAATGTCATGTTTTCTTTTTTTCTGGCAGGGCGCGTCGCTGATGGAATCGCAGGTATGTTTTCTGTTAAGACCTTTGTGTATGTCTAATGATGCCTTTTTCTTTTTTTTCCTTTAGGTCGTGTGGCCTACAGACATTTGAGGGTATGTTTTCTGTTAAGACCTTTGTGTATGTCTAATGTCATGTTTTCTTTTTTTCTGGCAGGGCGCGTCGCTGATGGAATCGCAGGTATGTTTTCTGTCAAGACCTTTGTGTATGTCTAATGTCATGTTTTCTTTTTTTCTGGCAGGGCGCGTCACTGATGGAATCGCAGGTATGTTTTCTGTCAAGACCTTTGTGTATGTCTAATGTCATGTTTTCTTTTTTTCTGGCAGGGCGCGTCGCTGTGGAATCGCAGGTATGTTTTCTGTTAAGACCTTTGTGTATTTCTAATGATGCCTTTTTCTTTTTTTTTCCTTTAGGTCGTGTGGCCTACAGACATTTGAGGGTATGTTTTCTGTTAAGACCTTTGTGTATGTCTAATGTCATGTTTTCTTTTTTTCTGGCAGGGCGCTTCGCTGATGGAATCGCAGGTATGTTTTCTGTTAAGACCTTTTTGTATGTCTAATGTTATGTTTTCTTTTTTTCTGGCAGGGCGCGTTGCTGATGGAATCGCAGGTATGTTTTCTGTTAAGACCTTTGTGTATGTCTAATGTCATGTTTTCTTTTTTTTCTGGCAGGGCGCGTCGCTGATGGAATCGCAGGTATGTTTTCTGTTAAGACCTTTGTGTATGTCTAATGTCATGTTTTCCTTTTTTCTGGCAGGGCGCGTCGCTGATGGAATCGCAGGTATGTTTTCTGTTAAGACCTTTGTGTATGTCTAATGTCATGTTTTCTTTTTTTCTGGCAGGGCGCGTCGCTGATGGAATCGCAGGTATGTTTTCTGTTAAGACCTTTGTGTATGTCTAATGTCATGTTTTCTTTTTTTCTGGCAGGGCGCGTCGCTGATGGAATCGCAGGTATGTTTTCTGTTCAGACCTTTGTGTATGTCTAATGTCATGTTTTCTTTTTTTCTGGCAGGGCGCGTCGCTGATGGAATCGCAGGTATGTTTTCTGTTAAGACCTTTGTGTATGTCTAATGTCATGTTTTCTTTTTTTTCTGGCAGGGCGCGTCGCTGATGGAATCGCAGGTATGTTTTCTGTTAAGACCTTTGTGTATGTCTAATGTCATGTTTTCTTTTTTTCTGGCAGGGCGCGTCGCTGATGGAATCGCAGGTATGTTTTCTGTTAAGACCTTTGTGTATGTCTAATGTCATGTTTTTCTTTTTTTCTGGCAGGGCGCGTCGCTGATGGAATCGCAGGTATGTTTTCTGTTAAGACCTTTGTGTATGTCTAATGTCATGTTTTCTTTTTTTTCTGGCAGGGCGCGTCGCTGATGGAATCGCAGGTATGTTTTCTGTTAAGACCTTTGTGTATGTCTAATGTCATGTTTTCTTTTTTCTGGCAGGGCGCGTCGCTGATGGAATCGCAGGTATGTTTTCTGTTAAGACCTTTGTGTATGTCTAATGATGCCTTTTTCTTTTTTTTTCCTTTAGGTCGTGTGGCCTACAGACATTTGAGGGTATGTTTTCTGTTAAGACCTTTATGTATGTCTAATGTCATGTTTTCTTTTTTTCTGGCAGGGCGCGTCGCTGATGGAATCGCAGGTATGTTTTCTGTTAAGACCTTTGTGTATGTCTAATGTCATGTTTTCTTTTTTTCTGGCAGGGTGCGTCGCTGATGGAATCGCAGGTATGTTTTCTGTTAAGACCTTTGTGTATGTCTAATGTCATGTTTTCTTTTTTTCTGGCAGGGCGCGTCGCTGATGGAATCGCAGGTATGTTTTCTGTTAAGACCTTTGTGTATGTCTAATGTCATGTTTTCTTTTTTTCTGGCAGGGCGCGTCGCTGATGGAATCGCAGGTATGTTTTCTGTTAAGACCTTTGTGTATGTCTAATGTCATGTTTTCTTTTTTTCTGGCAGGGCGCGTCGCTGATGGAATCGCAGGTATGTTTTCTGTTAAGACCTTTGTGTATGTCTAATGTCATGTTTTCTTTTTTTTCTGGCAGGGCGCGTCGCTGATGGAATCGCAGGTATGTTTTCTGTTAAGACCTTTGTGTATGTCTAATGTCATGTTTTCTTTTTTTCTGGCAGGGTGCGTCGCTGATGGAATCGCAGGTATGTTTTCTGTTAAGACCTTTGTGTATGTCTAATGTCATGTTTTCTTTTTTTCTGGCAGGGCGCGTCGCTGATGGAATCGCAGGTATGTTTTCTGTTAAGACCTTTGTGTATGTCTAATGTCATGTTTTCTTTTTTTTCTGGCAGGGCGCGTCGCTGATGGAACCGCAGGTATGTTTTCTGTTAAGACCTTTGTGTATGTCTAATGTCATGTTTTCTTTTTTTTCTGGCAGGGCGCGTCGCTGATGGAATCGCAGGTATGTTTTCTGTTAAGACCTTTGTGTATGTCTAATGTCATGTTTTCTTTTTTCTGGCAGGGCGCGTCGCTGATGGAATCGCAGGTATGTTTTCTGTTAAGACCTTTGTGTATGTCTAATGATGCCTTTTTCTTTTTTTTTCCTTTAGGTCGTGTGGCCTACAGACATTTGAGGGTATGTTTTCTGTTAAGACCTTTGTGTATGTCTAATGTCATGTTTTCTTTTTTTCTGGCAGGGCGCGTCGCTGATGGAATCGCAGGTATGTTTTCTGTTAAGACCTTTGTGTATGTCTAATGTCATGTTTTCTTTTTTTCTGGCAGGGTGCGTCGCTGATGGAATCGCAGGTATGTTTTCTGTTAAGACCTTTGTGTATGTCTAATGTCATGTTTTCTTTTTTTCTGGCAGGGCGCATCGCTGATGGAATCGCAGGTATGTTTTCTGTTAAGACCTTTGTGTATGTCTAATGTCATGTTTTCTTTTTTTCTGGCAGGGCGCGTCGCTGATGGAATCGCAGGTATGTTTTCTGTTAAGACCTTTGTGTATGTCTAATGTCATGTTTTCTTTTTTCTGGCAGGGCGCGTCGCTGATGGAATCGCAGGTATGTTTTCTGTTAAGACCTTTGTGTATGTCTAATGATGCCTTTTTCTTTTTTTTTCCTTTAGGTCGTGTGGCCTACAGACATTTGAGGGTATGTTTTCTGTTAAGACCTTTGTGTATGTCTAATGTCATGTTTTCTTTTTTTCTGGCAGGGCGCGTCGCTGATGGAATCGCAGGTATGTTTTCTGTTAAGACCTTTGTGTATGTCTAATGTCATGTTTTCTTTTTTTCTGGCAGGGTGCGTCGCTGATGGAATCGCAGGTATGTTTTCTGTTAAGACCTTTGTGTATGTCTAATGTCATGTTTTCTTTTTTTCTGGCAGTGCGCGTCGCTGATGGAATCGCAGGTATGTTTTCTGTTAAGACCTTTGTGTATGTCTAATGTCATGTTTTCTTTTTTTCTGGCAGGGCGCGTCGCTGATGGAATCGCAGGTATGTTTTCTGTTAAGACCTTTGTGTATGTCTAATGTCATGTTTTCTTTTTTTCTGGCAGGGCGCGTCGCTGATGGAATCGCAGGTATGTTTTCTGTTAAGACCTTTGTGTATGTCTAATGTCATGTTTTCTTTTTTTCTGGCAGGGCGCGTCGCTGATGGAATCGCAGGTATGTTTTCTGTTCAGACCTTTGTGTATGTCTAATGTCATGTTTTCTTTTTTTCTGGCAGGGCGCGTCGCTGATGGAATCGCAGGTATGTTTTCTGTTAAGACCTTTGTGTATGTCTAATGTCATGTTTTCTTTTTTTTCTGGCAGGGCGCGTCGCTGATGGAATCGCAGGTATGTTTTCTGTTAAGACCTTTGTGTATGTCTAATGTCATGTTTTCTTTTTTTCTGGCAGGGCGCGTCGCTGATGGAATCGCAGGTATGTTTTCTGTTAAGACCTTTGTGTATGTCTAATGTCATGTTTTTCTTTTTTTCTGGCAGGGCGCGTCGCTGATGGAATCGCAGGTATGTTTTCTGTTAAGACCTTTGTGTATGTCTAATGTCATGTTTTCTTTTTTTTCTGGCAGGGCGCGTCGCTGATGGAATCGCAGGTATGTTTTCTGTTAAGACCTTTGTGTATGTCTAATGTCATGTTTTCTTTTTTCTGGCAGGGCGCGTCGCTGATGGAATCGCAGGTATGTTTTCTGTTAAGACCTTTGTGTATGTCTAATGATGCCTTTTTCTTTTTTTTTCCTTTAGGTCGTGTGGCCTACAGACATTTGAGGGTATGTTTTCTGTTAAGACCTTTATGTATGTCTAATGTCATGTTTTCTTTTTTTCTGGCAGGGCGCGTCGCTGATGGAATCGCAGGTATGTTTTCTGTTAAGACCTTTGTGTATGTCTAATGTCATGTTTTCTTTTTTTCTGGCAGGGTGCGTCGCTGATGGAATCGCAGGTATGTTTTCTGTTAAGACCTTTGTGTATGTCTAATGTCATGTTTTCTTTTTTTCTGGCAGGGCGCGTCGCTGATGGAATCGCAGGTATGTTTTCTGTTAAGACCTTTGTGTATGTCTAATGTCATGTTTTCTTTTTTTCTGGCAGGGCGCGTCGCTGATGGAATCGCAGGTATGTTTTCTGTTAAGACCTTTGTGTATGTCTAATGTCATGTTTTCTTTTTTTCTGGCAGGGCGCGTCGCTGATGGAATCGCAGGTATGTTTTCTGTTAAGACCTTTGTGTATGTCCAATGTCATGTTTTCTTTTTTTTCTGGCAGGGCGCGTCGCTGATGGAATCGCAGGTATGTTTTCTGTTAAGACCTTTGTGTATGTCTAATGTCATGTTTTCTTTTTTTCTGGCAGGGTGCGTCGCTGATGGAATCGCAGGTATGTTTTCTGTTAAGACCTTTGTGTATGTCTAATGTCATGTTTTCTTTTTTTCTGGCAGGGCGCGTCACTGATGGAATCGCAGGTATGTTTTCTGTTAAGACCTTTGTGTATGTCTAATGTCATGTTTTCTTTTTTTCTGGCAGGGCGCGTCGCTGATGGAATCGCAGGTATGTTTTCTGTTAAGACCTTTGTGTATGTCTAATGTCATGTTTTCTTTTTTTCTGGCAGGGCGCGTCGCTGATGGAATCGCAGGTATGTTTTCTGTTAAGACCTTTGTGTATGTCTAATGTCATGTTTTCTTTTTTTTCTGGCAGGGCGCGTCGCTGATGGAATCGCAGGTATGTTTTCTGTTAAGACCTTTGTGTATGTCTAATGTCATGTTTTCTTTTTTCTGGCAGGGCACGTCGCTGATGGAATCGCAGGTATGTTTTCTGTTAAGACCTTTGTGTATGTCTAATGATGCCTTTTTGTTTTTTTTTCCTTTAGGTCGTGTGGCCTACAGACATTTGAGGGTATGTTTTCTGTTAAGACCTTTGTGTATGTCTAATGTCATGTTTTCTTTTTTTCTGGCAGGGCGCGTCGCTGATGGAATCGCAGGTATGTTTTCTGTTAAGACCTTTATGTATGTCTAATGTCATGTTTTCTTTTTTTCTGGCAGGGAGCGTCGGTGATGGAATCGCAGGTATGTTTTCTGTTAAGACCTTTGTGTATGTCTAATGTCATGTTTCCTTTTTTTCTGGCAGGGCGCGTCGCTGATGGAATCGCAGGTATGTTTTCTGTTAAGACCTTTGTGTATGTCTAATGATGCCTTTTTCTTTTTTTTTCCTTTAGGTCGTGTGGCCTACAGACATTTGAGGGTATGTTTTCTGTTAAGACCTTTGTGTATGTCTAATGTCATGTTTTCTTTTTTTCTGGCAGGGCGCGTCGCTGATGGAATCGCAGGTATGTTTTCTGTTAAGACCTTTGTGTATGTCTAATGTCATGTTTTCTTTTTTTCTGGCAGGGTGCGTCGCTGATGGAATCGCAGGTATGTTTTCTGTTAAGACCTTTGTGTATGTCTAATGTCATGTTTTCTTTTTTTCTGGCAGGGCGCGTCGCTGATGGAATCGCAGGTATGTTTTCTGTTAAGACCTTTGTGTATGTCTAATGTCATGTTTTCTTTTTTTCTGGCAGGGCGCGTCGCTGATGGAATCGCAGGTATGTTTTCTGTTAAGACCTTTGTGTATGTCTAATGTCATGTTTTCTTTTTTTCTGGCAGGGCGCGTCGCTGATGGAATCGCAGGTATGTTTTCTGTTAAGACCTTTGTGTATGTCTAATGTCATGTTTTCTTTTTTTTCTGGCAGGGCGCGTCGCTGATGGAATCGCAGGTATGTTTTCTGTTAAGACCTTTGTGTATGTCTAATGTCATGTTTTCTTTTTTCTGGCAGGGCGCGTCGCTGATGGAATCGCAGGTATGTTTTCTGTTAAGACCTTTGTGTATGTCTAATGATGCCTTTTTCTTTTTTTTTCCTTTAGGTCGTGTGGCCTACAGACATTTGAGGGTATGTTTTCTGTTAAGACCTTTGTGTATGTCTAATGTCATGTTTTCTTTTTTTCTGGCAGGGCGCGTCGCTGATGGAATCGCAGGTATGTTTTCTGTTAAGACCTTTGTGTATGTCTAATGTCATGTTTTCTTTTTTTCTGGCAGGGCGCGTCGCTGATGGAATCGCAGGTATGTTTTCTGTTAAGACCTTTGTGTATGTCTAATGTCATGTTTTCTTTTTTTCTGGCAGTGCGCGTCGCTGATGGAATCGCAGGTATGTTTTCTGTTAAGACCTTTGTGTATGTCTAATGTCATGTTTTCTTTTTTTCTGGCAGGGCGCGTCGCTGATGGAATCGCAGGTATGTTTTCTGTTAAGACCTTTGTGTATGTCTAATGTCATGTTTTCTTTTTTTCTGGCAGGGCGCGTCGCTGATGGAATCGCAGGTATGTTTTCTGTTAAGACCTTTGTGTATGTCTAATGTCATGTTTTCTTTTTTTTCTGGCAGGGCGCGTCGCTGATGGAATCGCAGGTATGTTTTCTGTTAAGACCTTTGTGTATGTCTAATGTCATGTTTTCTTTTTTTCTGGCAGGGTGCGTCGCTGATGGAATCGCAGGTATGTTTTCTGTTAAGACCTTTGTGTATGTCTAATGTCATGTTTTCTTTTTTTCTGGCAGGGCGCGTCGCTGATGGAATCGCAGGTATGTTTTCTGTTAAGACCTTTGTGTATGTCTAATGTCATGTTTTCTTTTTTTCTGGCAGGGCGCGTCGCTGATGGAATCGCAGGTATGTTTTCTGTTAAGACCTTTGTGTATGTCTAATGTCATGTTTTCTTTTTTTCTGGCAGGGCGAGTCGCTGATGGAATCGCAGGTATGTTTTCTGTTAAGACCTTTGTGTATGTCTAATGTCATGTTTTCTTTTTTTTCTGGCAGGGCGCGTCGCTGATGGAATCGCAGGTATGTTTTCTGTTAAGACCTTTGTGTATGTCTAATGTCATGTTTTCTTTTTTCTGGCAGGGCACGTCGCTGATGGAATCGCAGGTATGTTTTCTGTTAAGACCTTTGTGTATGTCTAATGATGCCTTTTTGTTTTTTTTTCCTTTAGGTCGTGTGGCCTACAGACATTTGAGGGTATGTTTTCTGTTAAGACCTTTGTGTATGTCTAATGTCATGTTTTCTTTTTTTCTGGCAGGGCGCGTCGCTGATGGAATCGCAGGTATGTTTTCTGTTAAGACCTTTATGTATGTCTAATGTCATGTTTTCTTTTTTTCTGGCAGGGAGCGTCGGTGATGGAATCGCAGGTATGTTTTCTGTTAAGACCTTTGTGTATGTCTAATGTCATGTTTCCTTTTTTTCTGGCAGGGCGCGTCGCTGATGGAATCGCAGGTATGTTTTCTGTTAAGACCTTTGTGTATGTCTAATGATGCCTTTTTCTTTTTTTTTCCTTTAGGTCGTGTGGCCTACAGACATTTGAGGGTATGTTTTCTGTTAAGACCTTTATGTATGTCTAATGTCATGTTTTCTTTTTTTCTGGCAGGGCGCGTCGCTGATGGAATCGCAGGTATGTTTTCTGTTAAGACCTTTGTGTATGTCTAATGTCATGTTTTCTTTTTTTCTGGCAGGGCGCGTCGCTGATGGAATCGCAGGTATGTTTTCTGTTAAGACCTTTGTGTATGTCTAATGATGCCTTTTTCTTTTTTTTTCCTTTAGGTCGTGTGGCCTACAGACATTTGAGGGTATGTTTTCTGTTAAGACCTTTATGTATGTCTAATGTCATGTTTTCTTTTTTTCTGGCAGGGCGCGTCGCTGATGGAATCGCAGGTATGTTTTCTGTTAAGACCTTTGTGTATGTCTAATGTCATGTTTTCCTTTTTTCTGGCAGGGCGCGTCGCTGATGGAATCGCAGGTATGTTTTCTGTTAAGACCTTTGTGTATGTCTAATGTCATGTTTTCTTTTTTTCTGGCAGGGCGCGTCGCTGATGGAATCGCAGGTATGTTTTCTGTTAAGACCTTTGTGTATGTCTAATGTCATGTTTTCTTTTTTTCTGGCAGGGCGCGTCGCTGATGGAATCGCAGGTATGTTTTCTGTTAAGACCTTTGTGTATGTCTAATGTCATGTTTTCTTTTTTTCTGGCAGGGCGCGTCGCTGATGGAATCGCAGGTATGTTTTCTGTTAAGACCTTTGTGTATGTCTAATGTCATGTTTTCTTTTTTTTCTGGCAGGGCGCGTCGCTGATGGAACCGCAGGTATGTTTTCTGTTAAGACCTTTGTGTATGTCTAATGTCATGTTTTCTTTTTTTTCTGGCAGGGCGCGTCGCTGATGGAATCGCAGGTATGTTTTCTGTTAAGACCTTTGTGTATGTCTAATGTCATGTTTTCTTTTTTCTGGCAGGGCGCGTCGCTGATGGAATCGCAGGTATGTTTTCTGTTAAGACCTTTGTGTATGTCTAATGATGCCTTTTTCTTTTTTTTTCCTTTAGGTCGTGTGGCCTACAGACATTTGAGGGTATGTTTTCTGTTAAGACCTTTGTGTATGTCTAATGTCATGTTTTCTTTTTTTCTGGCAGGGCGCGTCGCTGATGGAATCGCAGGTATGTTTTCTGTTAAGACCTTTGTGTATGTCTAATGTCATGTTTTCTTTTTTTCTGGCAGGGTGCGTCGCTGATGGAATCGCAGGTATGTTTTCTGTTAAGACCTTTGTGTATGTCTAATGTCATGTTTTCTTTTTTTCTGGCAGGGCGCGTCGCTGATGGAATCGCAGGTATGTTTTCTGTTAAGACCTTTGTGTATGTCTAATGTCATGTTTTCTTTTTTTCTGGCAGGGCGCGTCGCTGATGGAATCGCAGGTATGTTTTCTGTTAAGACCTTTGTGTATGTCTAATGTCATGTTTTCTTTTTTTCTGGCAGGGCGCGTCGCTGATGGAATCGCAGGTATGTTTTCTGTTAAGACCTTTGTGTATGTCTAATGTCATGTTTTCTTTTTTTTCTGGCAGGGCGCGTCGCTGATGGAATCGCAGGTATGTTTTCTGTTAAGACCTTTGTGTATGTCTAATGTCATGTTTTCTTTTTTCTGGCAGGGCGCGTCGCTGATGGAATCGCAGGTATGTTTTCTGTTAAGACCTTTGTGTATGTCTAATGATGCCTTTTTCTTTTTTTTTCCTTTAGGTCGTGTGGCCTACAGACATTTGAGGGTATGTTTTCTGTTAAGACCTTTGTGTATGTCTAATGTCATGTTTTCTTTTTTTCTGGCAGGGCGCGTCGCTGATGGAATCGCAGGTATGTTTTCTGTTAAGACCTTTGTGTATGTCTAATGTCATGTTTTCTTTTTTTCTGGCAGGGTGCGTCGCTGATGGAATCGCAGGTATGTTTTCTGTTAAGACCTTTGTGTATGTCTAATGTCATGTTTTCTTTTTTTCTGGCAGTGCGCGTCGCTGATGGAATCGCAGGTATGTTTTCTGTTAAGACCTTTGTGTATGTCTAATGTCATGTTTTCTTTTTTTCTGGCAGGGCGCGTCGCTGATGGAATCGCAGGTATGTTTTCTGTTAAGACCTTTGTGTATGTCTAATGTCATGTTTTCTTTTTTTCTGGCAGGGCGCGTCGCTGATGGAATCGCAGGTATGTTTTCTGTTAAGACCTTTGTGTATGTCTAATGTCATGTTTTCTTTTTTTCTGGCAGGGCGCGTCGCTGATGGAATCGCAGGTATGTTTTCTGTTCAGACCTTTGTGTATGTCTAATGTCATGTTTTCTTTTTTTCTGGCAGGGCGCGTCGCTGATGGAATCGCAGGTATGTTTTCTGTTAAGACCTTTGTGTATGTCTAATGTCATGTTTTCTTTTTTTTCTGGCAGGGCGCGTCGCTGATGGAATCGCAGGTATGTTTTCTGTTAAGACCTTTGTGTATGTCTAATGTCATGTTTTCTTTTTTTCTGGCAGGGCGCGTCGCTGATGGAATCGCAGGTATGTTTTCTGTTAAGACCTTTGTGTATGTCTAATGTCATGTTTTTCTTTTTTTCTGGCAGGGCGCGTCGCTGATGGAATCGCAGGTATGTTTTCTGTTAAGACCTTTGTGTATGTCTAATGTCATGTTTTCTTTTTTTTCTGGCAGGGCGCGTCGCTGATGGAATCGCAGGTATGTTTTCTGTTAAGACCTTTGTGTATGTCTAATGTCATGTTTTCTTTTTTCTGGCAGGGCGCGTCGCTGATGGAATCGCAGGTATGTTTTCTGTTAAGACCTTTGTGTATGTCTAATGATGCCTTTTTCTTTTTTTTTCCTTTAGGTCGTGTGGCCTACAGACATTTGAGGGTATGTTTTCTGTTAAGACCTTTGTGTATGTCTAATGTCATGTTTTCTTTTTTTCTGGCAGGGCGCGTCGCTGATGGAATCGCAGGTATGTTTTCTGTTAAGACCTTTATGTATGTCTAATGTCATGTTTTCTTTTTTTCTGGCAGGGAGCGTCGGTGATGGAATCGCAGGTATGTTTTCTGTTAAGACCTTTGTGTATGTCTAATGTCATGTTTCCTTTTTTTCTGGCAGGGCGCGTCGCTGATGGAATCGCAGGTATGTTTTCTGTTAAGACCTTTGTGTATGTCTAATGATGCCTTTTTCTTTTTTTTTCCTTTAGGTCGTGTGGCCTACAGACATTTGAGGGTATGTTTTCTGTTAAGACCTTTATGTATGTCTAATGTCATGTTTTCTTTTTTTCTGGCAGGGCGCGTCGCTGATGGAATCGCAGGTATGTTTTCTGTTAAGACCTTTGTGTATGTCTAATGTCATGTTTTCTTTTTTTCTGGCAGGGCGCGTCGCTGATGGAATCGCAGGTATGTTTTCTGTTAAGACCTTTGTGTATGTCTAATGATGCCTTTTTCTTTTTTTTTCCTTTAGGTCGTGTGGCCTACAGACATTTGAGGGTATGTTTTCTGTTAAGACCTTTATGTATGTCTAATGTCATGTTTTCTTTTTTTCTGGCAGGGCGCGTCGCTGATGGAATCGCAGGTATGTTTTCTGTTAAGACCTTTGTGTATGTCTAATGTCATGTTTTCCTTTTTTCTGGCAGGGCGCGTCGCTGATGGAATCGCAGGTATGTTTTCTGTTAAGACCTTTGTGTATGTCTAATGTCATGTTTTCTTTTTTTCTGGCAGGGCGCGTCGCTGATGGAATCGCAGGTATGTTTTCTGTTAAGACCTTTGTGTATGTCTAATGTCATGTTTTTTTTTTTTCTGGCAGGGCGCGTCGCTGATGGAATCGCAGGTATGTTTTCTGTTAAGACCTTTGTGTAGGTCTAATGTCATGTTTTCTTTTTTTTCTGGCAGGGCGCGTCGCTGATGGAATCGCAGGTATGTTTTCTGTTAAGACCTTTGTGTATGTCTAATGTCATGTTTTCTTTATTCTGGCAGGGCGCGTCGCTGATGGAATCGCAGGTATGTTTTCTGTTAAGACCTTTGTGTATGTCTAATGATGCCTTTTTCTTTTTTTTTCCTTTAGGTCGTGTGGCCTACAGACATTTGAGGGTATGTTTTCTGTTAAGACCTTTATGTATGTCTAATGTCATGTTTTCTTTTTTTCTGGCAGGGCGCGTCGCTGATGGAATCGCAGGTATGTTTTCTGTTAAGACCTTTGTGTATGTCTAATGTCATGTTTTCTTTTTTTCTGGCAGGGCGCGTCGCTGATGGAATCGCAGGTATGTTTTCTGTTAAGACCTTTGTGTATGTCTAATGTCATGTTTTCTTTTTTTCTGGCAGGGCGCGTCGCTGATGGAATCGCAGGTATGTTTTCTGTTAAGACCTTTGTGTATGTCTAATGTCATGTTTTCTTTTTTTTCTGGCAGGGCGCGTCGCTGATGGAATCGCAGGTATGTTTTCTGTTAAGACCTTTGTGTATGTCTAATGTCATGTTTTCTTTTTTCTGGCAGGGCACGTCGCTGATGGAATCGCAGGTATGTTTTCTGTTAAGACCTTTGTGTATGTCTAATGATGCCTTTTTGTTTTTTTTTCCTTTAGGTCGTGTGGCCTACAGACATTTGAGGGTATGTTTTCTGTTAAGACCTTTGTGTTTGTCTAATGTCATGTTTTCTTTTTTTCTGGCAGGGCGCGTCGCTGATGGAATCGCAGGTATGTTTTCTGTTAAGACCTTTATGTATGTCTAATGTCATGTTTTCTTTTTTTCTGGCAGGGAGCGTCGGTGATGGAATCGCAGGTATGTTTTCTGTTAAGACCTTTGTGTATGTCTAATGTCATGTTTCCTTTTTTTCTGGCAGGGCGCGTCGCTGATGGAATCGCAGGTATGTTTTCTGTTAAGACCTTTGTGTATGTCTAATGATGCCTTTTTCTTTTTTTTTCCTTTAGGTCGTGTGGCCTACAGACATTTGAGGGTATGTTTTCTGTTAAGACCTTTATGTATGTCTAATGTCATGTTTTCTTTTTTTCTGGCAGGGCGCGTCGCTGATGGAATCGCAGGTATGTTTTCTGTTAAGACCTTTGTGTATGTCTAATGTCATGTTTTCTTTTTTTCTGGCAGGGCGCGTCGCTGATGGAATCGCAGGTATGTTTTCTGTTAAGACCTTTGTGTATGTCTAATGATGCCTTTTTCTTTTTTTTTCCTTTAGGTCGTGTGGCCTACAGACATTTGAGGGTATGTTTTCTGTTAAGACCTTTATGTATGTCTAATGTCATGTTTTCTTTTTTTCTGGCAGGGCGCGTCGCTGATGGAATCGCAGGTATGTTTTCTGTTAAGACCTTTGTGTATGTCTAATGTCATGTTTTCCTTTTTTCTGGCAGGGCGCGTCGCTGATGGAATCGCAGGTATGTTTTCTGTTAAGACCTTTGTGTATGTCTAATGTCATGTTTTCTTTTTTTCTGGCAGGGCGCGTCGCTGATGGAATCGCAGGTATGTTTTCTGTTAAGACCTTTGTGTATGTCTAATGTCATGTTTTCTTTTTTTCTGGCAGGGCGCGTTGCTGATGGAATCGCAGGTATGTTTTCTGTTAAGACCTTTGTGTATGTGTAATGTCATGTTTTCTTTTTTTCTGGCAGGGCGCGTCGCTGATGGAATCGCAGGTATGTTTTCTGTTAAGACCTTTGTGTATGTCTAATGTCATGTTTTCTTTTTTTCTGGCAGGGCGCGTCGCTGATGGAATCGCAGGTATGTTTTCTGTTAAGACCTTTGTGTAGGTCTAATGTCATGTTTTCTTTTTTTTCTGGCAGGGCGCGTCGCTGATGGAATCGCAGGTATGTTTTCTGTTAAGACCTTTGTGTATGTCTAATGTCATGTTTTCTTTATTCTGGCAGGGCGCGTCGCTGATGGAATCGCAGGTATGTTTTCTGTTAAGACCTTTGTGTATGTCTAATGATGCCTTTTTCTTTTTTTTTCCTTTAGGTCGTGTGGCCTACAGACATTTGAGGGTATGTTTTCTGTTAAGACCTTTATGTATGTCTAATGTCATGTTTTCTTTTTTTCTGGCAGGGCGCGTCGCTGATGGAATCGCAGGTATGTTTTCTGTTAAGACCTTTGTGTATGTCTAATGTCATGTTTTCTTTTTTTCTGGCAGGGCGCGTCGCTGATGGAATCGCAGGTATGTTTTCTGTTAAGACCTTTGTGTATGTCTAATGATGCCTTTTTCTTTTTTTTTCCTTTAGGTCGTGTGGCCTACAGACATTTGAGGGTATGTTTTCTGTTAAGACCTTTGTGTATGTCTAATGTCATGTTTTCTTTTTTTCTGGCAGGGCGCGTCGCTGATGGAATCGCAGGTATGTTTTCTGTTAAGACCTTTATGTATGTCTAATGTCATGTTTTCTTTTTTTCTGGCAGGGAGCGTCGGTGATGGAATCGCAGGTATGTTTTCTGTTAAGACCTTTGTGTATGTCTAATGTCATGTTTCCTTTTTTTCTGGCAGGGCGCGTCGCTGATGGAATCGCAGGTATGTTTTCTGTTAAGACCTTTGTGTATGTCTAATGATGCCTTTTTCTTTTTTTTTCCTTTAGGTCGTGTGGCCTACAGACATTTGAGGGTATGTTTTCTGTTAAGACCTTTATGTATGTCTAATGTCATGTTTTCTTTTTTTCTGGCAGGGCGCGTCGCTGATGGAATCGCAGGTATGTTTTCTGTTAAGACCTTTGTGTATGTCTAATGTCATGTTTTCTTTTTTTCTGGCAGGGCGCGTCGCTGATGGAATCGCAGGTATGTTTTCTGTTAAGACCTTTGTGTATGTCTAATGATGCCTTTTTCTTTTTTTTTCCTTTAGGTCGTGTGGCCTACAGACATTTGAGGGTATGTTTTCTGTTAAGACCTTTATGTATGTCTAATGTCATGTTTTCTTTTTTTCTGGCAGGGCGCGTCGCTGATGGAATCGCAGGTATGTTTTCTGTTAAGACCTTTGTGTATGTCTAATGTCATGTTTTCTTTTTTTTCTGGCAGGGCGCGTCGCTGATGGAATCGCAGGTATGTTTTCTGTTAAGACCTTTGTGTATGTCTAATGTCATGTTTTCTTTTTTTTCTGGCAGGGCGCGTCGCTGATGGAATCGCAGGTATGTTTTCTGTTAAGACCTTTGTGTATGTCTAATGTCATGTTTTCTTTTTTCTGGCAGGGCGCGACGCTGATGGAATCGCAGGTATGTTTTCTGTTAAGACCTTTGTGTATGTCTAATGATGCCTTTTTCTTTTTTTTTCCTTTAGGTCGTGTGGCCTACAGACATTTGAGGGTATGTTTTCTGTTAAGACCTTTGTGTATGTCTAATGTCATGTTTTCTTTTTTTCTGGCAGGGCGCGTCGCTGATGGAATCGCAGGTATGTTTTCTGTTAAGACCTTTGTGTATGTCTAATGTCATGTTTTCTTTTTTTCTGGCAGGGTGCGTCGCTGATGGAATCGCAGGTATGTTTTCTGTTAAGACCTTTGTGTATGTCTAATGTCATGTTTTCTTTTTTTCTGGCAGGGCGCGTCGCTGATGGAATCGCAGGTATGTTTTCTGTTAAGACCTTTGTGTATGTCTAATGTCATGTTTTCTTTTTTTCTGGCAGGGCGCGTCGCTGATGGAATCGCAGGTATGTTTTCTGTTAAGACCTTTGTGTATGTCTAATGTCATGTTTTCTTTTTTTCTGGCAGGGCGCGTCGCTGATGGAATCGCAGGTATGTTTTCTGTTAAGACCTTTGTGTATGTCTAATGTCATGTTTTCTTTTTTTTCTGGCAGGGCGCGTCGCTGATGGAATCGCAGGTATGTTTTCTGTTAAGACCTTTGTGTATGTCTAATGTCATGTTTTCTTTTTTCTGGCAGGGCGCGTCGCTGATGGAATCGCAGGTATGTTTTCTGTTAAGACCTTTGTGTATGTCTAATGATGCCTTTTTCTTTTTTTTTCCTTTAGGTCGTGTGGCCTACAGACATTTGAGGGTATGTTTTCTGTTAAGACCTTTGTGTATGTCTAATGTCATGTTTTCTTTTTTTCTGGCAGGGCGCGTCGCTGATGGAATCGCAGGTATGTTTTCTGTTAAGACCTTTGTGTATGTCTAATGTCATGTTTTCTTTTTTTCTGGCAGGGTGCGTCGCTGATGGAATCGCAGGTATGTTTTCTGTTAAGACCTTTGTGTATGTCTAATGTCATGTTTTCTTTTTTTCTGGCAGTGCGCGTCGCTGATGGAATCGCAGGTATGTTTTCTGTTAAGACCTTTGTGTATGTCTAATGTCATGTTTTCTTTTTTTCTGGCAGGGCGCGTCGCTGATGGAATCGCAGGTATGTTTTCTGTTAAGACCTTTGTGTATGTCTAATGTCATGTTTTCTTTTTTTCTGGCAGGGCGCGTCGCTGATGGAATCGCAAGTATGTTTTCTGTTAAGACCTTTGTGTATGTCTAATGTCATGTTTTCTTTTTTTCTGGCAGGGCGCGTCGCTGATGGAATCGCAGGTATGTTTTCTGTTCAGACCTTTGTGTATGTCTAATGTCATGTTTTCTTTTTTTCTGGCAGGGCGCGTCGCTGATGGAATCGCAGGTATGTTTTCTGTTAAGACCTTTGTGTATGTCTAATGTCATGTTTTCTTTTTTTTCTGGCAGGGCGCGTCGCTGATGGAATCGCAGGTATGTTTTCTGTTAAGACCTTTGTGTATGTCTAATGTCATGTTTTCTTTTTTTCTGGCAGGGCGCGTCGCTGATGGAATCGCAGGTATGTTTTCTGTTAAGACCTTTGTGTATGTCTAATGTCATGTTTTCTTTTTTTCTGGCAGGGCGCGTCGCTGATGGAATCGCAGGTATGTTTTCTGTTAAGACCTTTGTGTATGTCTAATGTCATGTTTTCTTTTTTTTCTGGCAGGGCGCGTCGCTGATGGAATCGCAGGTATGTTTTCTGTTAAGACCTTTGTGTATGTCTAATGTCATGTTTTCTTTTTTCTGGCAGGGCGCGTCGCTGATGGAATCGCAGGTATGTTTTCTGTTAAGACCTTTGTGTATGTCTAATGATGCCTTTTTCTTTTTTTTTCCTTTAGGTCGTGTGGCCTACAGACATTTGAGGGTATGTTTTCTGTTAAGACCTTTGTGTATGTCTAATGTCATGTTTTCTTTTTTTCTGGCAGGGCGCGTCGCTGATGGAATCGCAGGTATGTTTTCTGTTAAGACCTTTGTGTATGTCTAATGTCATGTTTTCTTTTTTTCTGGCAGGGTGCGTCGCTGATGGAATCGCAGGTATGTTTTCTGTTAAGACCTTTGTGTATGTCTAATGTCATGTTTTCTTTTTTTCTGGCAGGGCGCGTCGCTGATGGAATCGCAGGTATGTTTTCTGTTAAGACCTTTGTGTATGTCTAATGTCATGTTTTCTTTTTTTCTGGCAGGGCGCGTCGCTGATGGAATCGCAGGTATGTTTTCTGTTAAGACCTTTGTGTATGTCTAATGTCATGTTTTCTTTTTTCTGGCAGGGCGCGTCGCTGATGGAATCGCAGGTATGTTTTCTGTTAAGACCTTTGTGTATGTCTAATGATGCCTTTTTCTTTTTTTTTCCTTTAGGTCGTGTGGCCTACAGACATTTGAGGGTATGTTTTCTGTTAAGACCTTTGTGTATGTCTAATGTCATGTTTTCTTTTTTTCTGGCAGGGCGCGTCGCTGATGGAATCGCAGGTATGTTTTCTGTTAAGACCTTTGTGTATGTCTAATGTCATGTTTTCTTTTTTTCTGGCAGGGTGCGTCGCTGATGGAATCGCAGGTATGTTTTCTGTTAAGACCTTTGTGTATGTCTAATGTCATGTTTTCTTTTTTTCTGGCAGTGCGCGTCGCTGATGGAATCGCAGGTATGTTTTCTGTTAAGACCTTTGTGTATGTCTAATGTCATGTTTTCTTTTTTTCTGGCAGGGCGCGTCGCTGATGGAATCGCAGGTATGTTTTCTGTTAAGACCTTTGTGTATGTCTAATGTCATGTTTTCTTTTTTTCTGGCAGGGCGCGTCGCTGATGGAATCGCAAGTATGTTTTCTGTTAAGACCTTTGTGTATGTCTAATGTCATGTTTTCTTTTTTTCTGGCAGGGCGCGTCGCTGATGGAATCGCAGGTATGTTTTCTGTTCAGACCTTTGTGTATGTCTAATGTCATGTTTTCTTTTTTTCTGGCAGGGCGCGTCGCTGATGGAATCGCAGGTATGTTTTCTGTTAAGACCTTTGTGTATGTCTAATGTCATGTTTTCTTTTTTTTCTGGCAGGGCGCGTCGCTGATGGAATCGCAGGTATGTTTTCTGTTAAGACCTTTGTGTATGTCTAATGTCATGTTTTCTTTTTTTCTGGCAGGGCGCGTCGCTGATGGAATCGCAGGTATGTTTTCTGTTAAGACCTTTGTGTATGTCTAATGTCATGTTTTCTTTTTTTCTGGCAGGGCGCGTCGCTGATGGAATCGCAGGTATGTTTTCTGTTAAGACCTTTGTGTATGTCTAATGTCATGTTTTCTTTTTTTCTGGCAGGGTGCGTCGCTGATGGAATCGCAGGTATGTTTTCTGTTAAGACCTTTGTGTATGTCTAATGTCATGTTTTCTTTTTTTCTGGCAGGGCGCGTCGCTGATGGAATCGCAGGTATGTTTTCTGTTAAGACCTTTGTGTATGTCTAATGTCATGTTTTCTTTTTTTCTGGCAGGGCGCGTCGCTGATGGAATCGCAGGTATGTTTTCTGTTAAGACCTTTGTGTATGTCTAATGTCATGTTTTCTTTTTTTCTGGCAGGGCGCGTCGCTGATGGAATCGCAGGTATGTTTTCTGTTAAGACCTTTGTGTATGTCTAATGTCATGTTTTCTTTTTTTCTGGCAGGGTGCGTCGCTGATGGAATCGCAGGTATGTTTTCTGTTAAGACCTTTGTGTATGTCTAATGTCATGTTTTCTTTTTTTCTGGCAGGGCGCGTCGCTGATGGAATCGCAGGTATGTTTTCTGTTAAGACCTTTGTGTATGTCTAATGTCATGTTTTCTTTTTTTCTGGCAGGGCGCGTCGCTGATGGAATCGCAGGTATGTTTTCTGTTAAGACCTTTGTGTATGTCTAATGTCATGTTTTCTTTTTTTCTGGCAGGGCGCGTCGCTGATGGAAACGCAGGTATGTTTTCTGTTAAGACCTTTGTGTATGTCTAATGTCATGTTTTCTTTTTTTTCTGGCAGGGCGCGTCGCTGATGGAATCGCAGGTATGTTTTCTGTTAAGACCTTTGTGTATGTCTAATGTCATGTTTTCTTTTTTCTGGCAGGGCGCGTCGCTGATGGAATCGCAGGTATGTTTTCTGTTAAGACCTTTGTGTATGTCTAATGATGCCTTTTTCTTTTTTTTTCCTTTAGGTCGTGTGGCCTACAGACATTTGAGGGTATGTTTTCTGTTAAGACCTTTGTGTATGTCTAATGTCATGTTTTCTTTTTTTCTGGCAGGGCGCGTCGCTGATGGAATCGCAGGTATGTTTTCTGTTAAGACCTTTGTGTATGTCTAATGTCATGTTTTCTTTTTTTCTGGCAGGGTGCGTCGCTGATGGAATCGCAGGTATGTTTTCTGTTAAGACCTTTGTGTATGTCTAATGTCATGTTTTCTTTTTTTCTGGCAGTGCGCGTCGCTGATGGAATCGCAGGTATGTTTTCTGTTAAGACCTTTGTGTATGTCTAATGTCATGTTTTCTTTTTTTCTGGCAGGGCGCGTCGCTGATGGAATCGCAGGTATGTTTTCTGTTAAGACCTTTGTGTATGTCTAATGTCATGTTTTCTTTTTTTCTGGCAGGGCGCGTCGCTGATGGAATCGCAGGTATGTTTTCTGTTAAGACCTTTGTGTATGTCTAATGTCATGTTTTCTTTTTTTCTGGCAGGGCGCGTCGCTGATGGAATCGCAGGTATGTTTTCTGTTCAGACCTTTGTGTATGTCTAATGTCATGTTTTCTTTTTTTCTGGCAGGGCGCGTCGCTGATGGAATCGCAGGTATGTTTTCTGTTAAGACCTTTGTGTATGTCTAATGTCATGTTTTCTTTTTTTTCTGGCAGGGCGCGTCGCTGATGGAATCGCAGGTATGTTTTCTGTTAAGACCTTTGTGTATGTCTAATGTCATGTTTTCTTTTTTTCTGGCAGGGCGCGTCGCTGATGGAATCGCAGGTATGTTTTCTGTTAAGACCTTTGTGTATGTCTAATGTCATGTTTTTCTTTTTTTCTGGCAGGGCGCGTCGCTGATGGAATCGCAGGTATGTTTTCTGTTAAGACCTTTGTGTATGTCTAATGTCATGTTTTCTTTTTTTTCTGGCAGGGCGCGTCGCTGATGGAATCGCAGGTATGTTTTCTGTTAAGACCTTTGTGTATGTCTAATGTCATGTTTTCTTTTTTCTGGCAGGGCGCGTCGCTGATGGAATCGCAGGTATGTTTTCTGTTAAGACCTTTGTGTATGTCTAATGATGCCTTTTTCTTTTTTTTTCCTTTAGGTCGTGTGGCCTACAGACATTTGAGGGTATGTTTTCTGTTAAGACCTTTATGTATGTCTAATGTCATGTTTTCTTTTTTTCTGGCAGGGCGCGTCGCTGATGGAATCGCAGGTATGTTTTCTGTTAAGACCTTTGTGTATGTCTAATGATGCCTTTTTCTTTTTTTTTCCTTTAGGTCGTGTGGCCTACAGACATTTGAGGGTATGTTTTCTGTTAAGACCTTTATGTATGTCTAATGTCATGTTTTCTTTTTTTCTGGCAGGGCGCGTCGCTGATGGAATCGCAGGTATGTTTTCTGTTAAGACCTTTGTGTATGTCTAATGTCATGTTTTCTTTTTTTCTGGCAGGGTGCGTCGCTGATGGAATCGCAGGTATGTTTTCTGTTAAGACCTTTGTGTATGTCTAATGTCATGTTTTCTTTTTTTCTGGCAGGGCGCGTCGCTGATGGAATCGCAGGTATGTTTTCTGTTAAGACCTTTGTGTATGTCTAATGTCATGTTTTCTTTTTTTCTGGCAGGGCGCGTCGCTGATGGAATCGCAGGTATGTTTTCTGTTAAGACCTTTGTGTATGTCTAATGTCATGTTTTCTTTTTTTCTGGCAGGGCGCGTCGCTGATGGAATCGCAGGTATGTTTTCTGTTAAGACCTTTGTGTATGTCTAATGTCATGTTTTCTTTTTTTTCTGGCAGGGCGCGTCGCTGATGGAATCGCAGGTATGTTTTCTGTTAAGACCTTTGTGTATGTCTAATGTCATGTTTTCTTTTTTTCTGGCAGGGTGCGTCGCTGATGGAATCGCAGGTATGTTTTCTGTTAAGACCTTTGTGTATGTCTAATGTCATGTTTTCTTTTTTTCTGGCAGGGCGCGTCGCTGATGGAATCGCAGGTATGTTTTCTGTTAAGACCTTTGTGTATGTCTAATGTCATGTTTTCTTTTTTTCTGGCAGGGCGCGTCGCTGATGGAATCGCAGGTATGTTTTCTGTTAAGACCTTTGTGTATGTCTAATGTCATGTTTTCTTTTTTTCTGGCAGGGCGCGTCGCTGATGGAATCGCAGGTATGTTTTCTGTTAAGACCTTTGTGTATGTCTAATGTCATGTTTTCTTTTTTTTCTGGCAGGGCGCGTCGCTGATGGAATCGCAGGTATGTTTTCTGTTAAGACCTTTGTGTATGTCTAATGTCATGTTTTCTTTTTTCTGGCAGGGCACGTCGCTGATGGAATCGCAGGTATGTTTTCTGTTAAGACCTTTGTGTATGTCTAATGATGCCTTTTTGTTTTTTTTTCCTTTAGGTCGTGTGGCCTACAGACATTTGAGGGTATGTTTTCTGTTAAGACCTTTGTGTATGTCTAATGTCATGTTTTCTTTTTTTCTGGCAGGGCGCGTCGCTGATGGAATCGCAGGTATGTTTTCTGTTAAGACCTTTATGTATGTCTAATGTCATGTTTTCTTTTTTTCTGGCAGGGAGCGTCGGTGATGGAATCGCAGGTATGTTTTCTGTTAAGACCTTTGTGTATGTCTAATGTCATGTTTCCTTTTTTTCTGGCAGGGCGCGTCGCTGATGGAATCGCAGGTATGTTTTCTGTTAAGACCTTTGTGTATGTCTAATGATGCCTTTTTCTTTTTTTTTCCTTTAGGTCGTGTGGCCTACAGACATTTGAGGGTATGTTTTCTGTTAAGACCTTTATGTATGTCTAATGTCATGTTTTCTTTTTTTCTGGCAGGGCGCGTCGCTGATGGAATCGCAGGTATGTTTTCTGTTAAGACCTTTGTGTATGTCTAATGTCATGTTTTCTTTTTTTCTGGCAGGGCGCGTCGCTGATGGAATCGCAGGTATGTTTTCTGTTAAGACCTTTGTGTATGTCTAATGATGCCTTTTTCTTTTTTTTTCCTTTAGGTCGTGTGGCCTACAGACATTTGAGGGTATGTTTTCTGTTAAGACCTTTATGTATGTCTAATGTCATGTTTTCTTTTTTTCTGGCAGGGCGCGTCGCTGATGGAATCGCAGGTATGTTTTCTGTTAAGACCTTTGTGTATGTCTAATGTCATGTTTTCCTTTTTTCTGGCAGGGCGCGTCGCTGATGGAATCGCAGGTATGTTTTCTGTTAAGACCTTTGTGTATGTCTAATGTCATGTTTTCTTTTTTTCTGGCAGGGCGCGTCGCTGATGGAATCGCAGGTATGTTTTCTGTTAAGACCTTTGTGTATGTCTAATGTCATGTTTTCTTTTTTTCTGGCAGGGCGCGTCGCTGATGGAATCGCAGGTATGTTTTCTGTTAAGACCTTTGTGTATGTCTAATGTCATGTTTTCTTTTTTTCTGGCAGGGCGCGTCGCTGATGGAATCGCAGGTATGTTTTCTGTTAAGACCTTTGTGTATGTCTAATGTCATGTTTTTTTTTTTTCTGGCAGGGCGCGTCGCTGATGGAATCGCAGGTATGTTTTCTGTTAAGACCTTTGTGTAGGTCTAATGTCATGTTTTCTTTTTTTTCTGGCAGGGCGCGTCGCTGATGGAATCGCAGGTATGTTTTCTGTTAAGACCTTTGTGTATGTCTAATGTCATGTTTTCTTTATTCTGGCAGGGCGCGTCGCTGATGGAATCGCAGGTATGTTTTCTGTTAAGACCTTTGTGTATGTCTAATGATGCCTTTTTTCTTTTTTTTTCCTTTAGGTCGTGTGGCCTACAGACATTTGAGGGTATGTTTTCTGTTAAGACCTTTATGTATGTCTAATGTCATGTTTTCTTTTTTTCTGGCAGGGCGCGTCGCTGATGGAATCGCAGGTATGTTTTCTGTTAAGACCTTTGTGTATGTCTAATGTCATGTTTTCTTTTTTTCTGGCAGGGCGCGTCGCTGATGGAATCGCAGGTATGTTTTCTGTTAAGACCTTTGTGTATGTCTAATGTCATGTTTTCTTTTTTTCTGGCAGGGCGCGTCGCTGATGGAATCGCAGGTATGTTTTCTGTTAAGACCTTTGTGTATGTCTAATGTCATGTTTTCTTTTTTTCTGGCAGGGCGCGTCGCTGATGGAATCGCAGGTATGTTTTCTGTTAAGACCTTTGTGTATGTCTAATGTCATGTTTTCTTTTTTTTCTGGCAGGGCGCGTCGCTGATGGAATCGCAGGTATGTTTTCTGTTAAGACCTTTGTGTATGTCTAATGTCATGTTTTCTTTTTTCTGGCAGGGCACGTCGCTGATGGAATCGCAGGTATGTTTTCTGTTAAGACCTTTGTGTATGTCTAATGATGCCTTTTTGTTTTTTTTTCCTTTAGGTCGTGTGGCCTACAGACATTTGAGGGTATGTTTTCTGTTAAGACCTTTGTGTTTGTCTAATGTCATGTTTTCTTTTTTTCTGGCAGGGCGCGTCGCTGATGGAATCGCAGGTATGTTTTCTGTTAAGACCTTTATGTATGTCTAATGTCATGTTTTCTTTTTTTCTGGCAGGGAGCGTCGGTGATGGAATCGCAGGTATGTTTTCTGTTAAGACCTTTGTGTATGTCTAATGTCATGTTTCCTTTTTTTCTGGCAGGGCGCGTCGCTGATGGAATCGCAGGTATGTTTTCTGTTAAGACCTTTGTGTATGTCTAATGATGCCTTTTTCTTTTTTTTTCCTTTAGGTCGTGTGGCCTACAGACATTTGAGGGTATGTTTTCTGTTAAGACCTTTATGTATGTCTAATGTCATGTTTTCTTTTTTTCTGGCAGGGCGCGTCGCTGATGGAATCGCAGGTATGTTTTCTGTTAAGACCTTTGTGTATGTCTAATGTCATGTTTTCTTTTTTTCTGGCAGGGCGCGTCGCTGATGGAATCGCAGGTATGTTTTCTGTTAAGACCTTTGTGTATGTCTAATGATGCCTTTTTCTTTTTTTTTCCTTTAGGTCGTGTGGCCTACAGACATTTGAGGGTATGTTTTCTGTTAAGACCTTTATGTATGTCTAATGTCATGTTTTCTTTTTTTCTGGCAGGGCGCGTCGCTGATGGAATCGCAGGTATGTTTTCTGTTAAGACCTTTGTGTATGTCTAATGTCATGTTTTCCTTTTTTCTGGCAGGGCGCGTCGCTGATGGAATCGCAGGTATGTTTTCTGTTAAGACCTTTGTGTATGTCTAATGTCATGTTTTCTTTTTTTCTGGCAGGGCGCGTCGCTGATGGAATCGCAGGTATGTTTTCTGTTAAGACCTTTGTGTATGTCTAATGTCATGTTTTCTTTTTTTCTGGCAGGGCGCGTCGCTGATGGAATCGCAGGTATGTTTTCTGTTAAGACCTTTGTGTATGTCTAATGTCATGTTTTCTTTTTTTCTGGCAGGGCGCGTCGCTGATGGAATCGCAGGTATGTTTTCTGTTAAGACCTTTGTGTATGTCTAATGTCATGTTTTCTTTTTTTCTGGCAGGGCGCGTCGCTGATGGAATCGCAGGTATGTTTTCTGTTAAGACCTTTGTGTAGGTCTAATGTCATGTTTTCTTTTTTTTCTGGCAGGGCGCGTCGCTGATGGAATCGCAGGTATGTTTTCTGTTAAGACCTTTGTGTATGTCTAATGTCATGTTTTCTTTATTCTGGCAGGGCGCGTCGCTGATGGAATCGCAGGTATGTTTTCTGTTAAGACCTTTGTGTATGTCTAATGATGCCTTTTTCTTTTTTTTTCCTTTAGGTCGTGTGGCCTACAGACATTTGAGGGTATGTTTTCTGTTAAGACCTTTATGTATGTCTAATGTCATGTTTTCTTTTTTTCTGGCAGGGCGCGTCGCTGATGGAATCGCAGGTATGTTTTCTGTTAAGACCTTTGTGTATGTCTAATGTCATGTTTTCTTTTTTTCTGGCAGGGCGCGTCGCTGATGGAATCGCAGGTATGTTTTCTGTTAAGACCTTTGTGTATGTCTAATGATGCCTTTTTCTTTTTTTTTCCTTTAGGTCGTGTGGCCTACAGACATTTGAGGGTATGTTTTCTGTTAAGACCTTTGTGTATGTCTAATGTCATGTTTTCTTTTTTTCTGGCAGGGCGCGTCGCTGATGGAATCGCAGGTATGTTTTCTGTTAAGACCTTTATGTATGTCTAATGTCATGTTTTCTTTTTTTCTGGCAGGGAGCGTCGGTGATGGAATCGCAGGTATGTTTTCTGTTAAGACCTTTGTGTATGTCTAATGTCATGTTTCCTTTTTTTCTGGCAGGGCGCGTCGCTGATGGAATCGCAGGTATGTTTTCTGTTAAGACCTTTGTGTATGTCTAATGATGCCTTTTTCTTTTTTTTTCCTTTAGGTCGTGTGGCCTACAGACATTTGAGGGTATGTTTTCTGTTAAGACCTTTATGTATGTCTAATGTCATGTTTTCTTTTTTTCTGGCAGGGCGCGTCGCTGATGGAATCGCAGGTATGTTTTCTGTTAAGACCTTTGTGTATGTCTAATGTCATGTTTTCTTTTTTTCTGGCAGGGCGCGTCGCTGATGGAATCGCAGGTATGTTTTCTGTTAAGACCTTTGTGTATGTCTAATGATGCCTTTTTCTTTTTTTTTCCTTTAGGTCGTGTGGCCTACAGACATTTGAGGGTATGTTTTCTGTTAAGACCTTTATGTATGTCTAATGTCATGTTTTCTTTTTTTCTGGCAGGGCGCGTCGCTGATGGAATCGCAGGTATGTTTTCTGTTAAGACCTTTGTGTATGTCTAATGTCATGTTTTCTTTTTTTTCTGGCAGGGCGCGTCTCTGATGGAATCGCAGGTATGTTTTCTGTTAAGACCTTTGTGTATGTCTAATGTCATGTTTTCTTTTTTTTCTGGCAGGGCGCGTCGCTGATGGAATCGCAGGTATGTTTTCTGTTAAGACCTTTGTGTATGTCTAATGTCATGTTTTCTTTTTTCTGGCAGGGCGCGACGCTGATGGAATCGCAGGTATGTTTTCTGTTAAGACCTTTGTGTATGTCTAATGATGCCTTTTTCTTTTTTTTTCCTTTAGGTCGTGTGGCCTACAGACATTTGAGGGTATGTTTTCTGTTAAGACCTTTGTGTATGTCTAATGTCATGTTTTCTTTTTTTCTGGCAGGGCGCGTCGCTGATGGAATCGCAGGTATGTTTTCTGTTAAGACCTTTGTGTATGTCTAATGTCATGTTTTCTTTTTTTCTGGCAGGGTGCGTCGCTGATGGAATCGCAGGTATGTTTTCTGTTAAGACCTTTGTGTATGTCTAATGTCATGTTTTCTTTTTTTCTGGCAGGGCGCGTCGCTGATGGAATCGCAGGTATGTTTTCTGTTAAGACCTTTGTGTATGTCTAATGTCATGTTTTCTTTTTTTCTGGCAGGGCGCGTCGCTGATGGAATCGCAGGTATGTTTTCTGTTAAGACCTTTGTGTATGTCTAATGTCATGTTTTCTTTTTTTCTGGCAGGGCGCGTCGCTGATGGAATCGCAGGTATGTTTTCTGTTAAGACCTTTGTGTATGTCTAATGTCATGTTTTCTTTTTTTTCTGGCAGGGCGCGTCGCTGATGGAATCGCAGGTATGTTTTCTGTTAAGACCTTTGTGTATGTCTAATGTCATGTTTTCTTTTTTCTGGCAGGGCGCGACCCTGATGGAATCGCAGGTATGTTTTCTGTTAAGACCTTTGTGTATGTCTAATGATGCCTTTTTCTTTTTTTTTCCTTTAGGTCGTGTGGCCTACAGACATTTGAGGGTATGTTTTCTGTTAAGACCTTTGTGTATGTCTAATGTCATGTTTTCTTTTTTTCTGGCAGGGCGCGTCGCTGATGGAATCGCAGGTATGTTTTCTGTTAAGACCTTTGTGTATGTCTAATGTCATGTTTTCTTTTTTTCTGGCAGGGTGCGTCGCTGATGGAATCGCAGGTATGTTTTCTGTTAAGACCTTTGTGTATGTCTAATGTCATGTTTTCTTTTTTTCTGGCAGTGCGCGTCGCTGATGGAATCGCAGGTATGTTTTCTGTTAAGACCTTTGTGTATGTCTAATGTCATGTTTTCTTTTTTTCTGGCAGGGCGCGTCGCTGATGGAATCGCAGGTATGTTTTCTGTTAAGACCTTTGTGTATGTCTAATGTCATGTTTTCTTTTTTTCTGGCAGGGCGCGTCGCTGATGGAATCGCAAGTATGTTTTCTGTTAAGACCTTTGTGTATGTCTAATGTCATGTTTTCTTTTTTTCTGGCAGGGCGCGTCGCTGATGGAATCGCAGGTATGTTTTCTGTTCAGACCTTTGTGTATGTCTAATGTCATGTTTTCTTTTTTTCTGGCAGGGCGCGTCGCTGATGGAATCGCAGGTATGTTTTCTGTTAAGACCTTTGTGTATGTCTAATGTCATGTTTTCTTTTTTTTCTGGCAGGGCGCGTCGCTGATGGAATCGCAGGTATGTTTTCTGTTAAGACCTTTGTGTATGTCTAATGTCATGTTTTCTTTTTTTCTGGCAGGGCGCGTCGCTGATGGAATCGCAGGTATGTTTTCTGTTAAGACCTTTGTGTATGTCTAATGTCATGTTTTCTTTTTTTCTGGCAGGGCGCGTCGCTGATGGAATCGCAGGTATGTTTTCTGTTAAGACCTTTGTGTATGTCTAATGTCATGTTTTCTTTTTTTTCTGGCAGGGCGCGTCGCTGATGGAATCGCAGGTATGTTTTCTGTTAAGACCTTTGTGTATGTCTAATGTCATGTTTTCTTTTTTCTGGCAGGGCGCGTCGCTGATGGAATCGCAGGTATGTTTTCTGTTAAGACCTTTGTGTATGTCTAATGATGCCTTTTTCTTTTTTTTTCCTTTAGGTCGTGTGGCCTACAGACATTTGAGGGTATGTTTTCTGTTAAGACCTTTGTGTATGTCTAATGTCATGTTTTCTTTTTTTCTGGCAGGGCGCGTCGCTGATGGAATCGCAGGTATGTTTTCTGTTAAGACCTTTGTGTATGTCTAATGTCATGTTTTCTTTTTTTCTGGCAGGGTGCGTCGCTGATGGAATCGCAGGTATGTTTTCTGTTAAGACCTTTGTGTATGTCTAATGTCATGTTTTCTTTTTTTCTGGCAGGGCGCGTCGCTGATGGAATCGCAGGTATGTTTTCTGTTAAGACCTTTGTGTATGTCTAATGTCATGTTTTCTTTTTTTCTGGCAGGGCGCGTCGCTGATGGAATCGCAGGTATGTTTTCTGTTAAGACCTTTGTGTATGTCTAATGTCATGTTTTCTTTTTTTCTGGCAGGGCGCGTCGCTGATGGAATCGCAGGTATGTTTTCTGTTAAGACCTTTGTGTATGTCTAATGTCATGTTTTCTTTTTTTTCTGGCAGGGCGCGTCGCTGATGGAATCGCAGGTATGTTTTCTGTTAAGACCTTTGTGTATGTCTAATGTCATGTTTTCTTTTTTCTGGCAGGGCGCGTCGCTGATGGAATCGCAGGTATGTTTTCTGTTAAGACCTTTGTGTATGTCTAATGATGCCTTTTTCTTTTTTTTTCCTTTAGGTCGTGTGGCCTACAGACATTTGAGGGTATGTTTTCTGTTAAGACCTTTGTGTATGTCTAATGTCATGTTTTCTTTTTTTCTGGCAGGGCGCGTCGCTGATGGAATCGCAGGTATGTTTTCTGTTAAGACCTTTGTGTATGTCTAATGTCATGTTTTCTTTTTTTCTGGCAGGGTGCGTCGCTGATGGAATCGCAGGTATGTTTTCTGTTAAGACCTTTGTGTATGTCTAATGTCATGTTTTCTTTTTTTCTGGCAGTGCGCGTCGCTGATGGAATCGCAGGTATGTTTTCTGTTAAGACCTTTGTGTATGTCTAATGTCATGTTTTCTTTTTTTCTGGCAGGGCGCGTCGCTGATGGAATCGCAGGTATGTTTTCTGTTAAGACCTTTGTGTATGTCTAATGTCATGTTTTCTTTTTTTCTGGCAGGGCGCGTCGCTGATGGAATCGCAAGTATGTTTTCTGTTAAGACCTTTGTGTATGTCTAATGTCATGTTTTCTTTTTTTCTGGCAGGGCGCGTCGCTGATGGAATCGCAGGTATGTTTTCTGTTCAGACCTTTGTGTATGTCTAATGTCATGTTTTCTTTTTTTCTGGCAGGGCGCGTCGCTGATGGAATCGCAGGTATGTTTTCTGTTAAGACCTTTGTGTATGTCTAATGTCATGTTTTCTTTTTTTTCTGGCAGGGCGCGTCGCTGATGGAATCGCAGGTATGTTTTCTGTTAAGACCTTTGTGTATGTCTAATGTCATGTTTTCTTTTTTTCTGGCAGGGCGCGTCGCTGATGGAATCGCAGGTATGTTTTCTGTTAAGACCTTTGTGTATGTCTAATGTCATGTTTTCTTTTTTTCTGGCAGGGCGCGTCGCTGATGGAATCGCAGGTATGTTTTCTGTTAAGACCTTTGTGTATGTCTAATGTCATGTTTTCTTTTTTTTCTGGCAGGGCGCGTCGCTGATGGAATCGCAGGTATGTTTTCTGTTAAGACCTTTGTGTATGTCTAATGTCATGTTTTCTTTTTTCTGGCAGGGCGCGTCGCTGATGGAATCGCAGGTATGTTTTCTGTTAAGACCTTTGTGTATGTCTAATGATGCCTTTTTCTTTTTTTTTCCTTTAGGTCGTGTGGCCTACAGACATTTGAGGGTATGTTTTCTGTTAAGACCTTTGTGTATGTCTAATGTCATGTTTTCTTTTTTTCTGGCAGGGCGCGTCGCTGATGGAATCGCAGGTATGTTTTCTGTTAAGACCTTTGTGTATGTCTAATGTCATGTTTTCTTTTTTTCTGGCAGGGTGCGTCGCTGATGGAATCGCAGGTATGTTTTCTGTTAAGACCTTTGTGTATGTCTAATGTCATGTTTTCTTTTTTTCTGGCAGGGCGCGTCGCTGATGGAATCGCAGGTATGTTTTCTGTTAAGACCTTTGTGTATGTCTAATGTCATGTTTTCTTTTTTTCTGGCAGGGCGCGTCGCTGATGGAATCGCAGGTATGTTTTCTGTTAAGACCTTTGTGTATGTCTAATGTCATGTTTTCTTTTTTTCTGGCAGGGCGCGTCGCTGATGGAATCGCAGGTATGTTTTCTGTTAAGACCTTTGTGTATGTCTAATGTCATGTTTTCTTTTTTTTCTGGCAGGGCGCGTCGCTGATGGAATCGCAGGTATGTTTTCTGTTAAGACCTTTGTGTATGTCTAATGTCATGTTTTCTTTTTTCTGGCAGGGCACGTCGCTGATGGAATCGCAGGTATGTTTTCTGTTAAGACCTTTGTGTATGTCTAATGATGCCTTTTTGTTTTTTTTTCCTTTAGGTCGTGTGGCCTACAGACATTTGAGGGTATGTTTTCTGTTAAGACCTTTGTGTATGTCTAATGTCATGTTTTCTTTTTTTCTGGCAGGGCGCGTCGCTGATGGAATCGCAGGTATGTTTTCTGTTAAGACCTTTATGTATGTCTAATGTCATGTTTTCTTTTTTTCTGGCAGGGAGCGTCGGTGATGGAATCGCAGGTATGTTTTCTGTTAAGACCTTTGTGTATGTCTGTCATGTTTCCTTTTTTTCTGGCAGGGCGCGTCGCTGATGGAATCGCAGGTATGTTTTCTGTTAAGACCTTTGTGTATGTCTAATGATGCCTTTTTCTTTTTTTTTCCTTTAGGTCGTGTGGCCTACAGACATTTGAGGGTATGTTTTCTGTTAAGACCTTTATGTATGTCTAATGTCATGTTTTCTTTTTTTCTGGCAGGGCGCGTCGCTGATGGAATCGCAGGTATGTTTTCTGTTAAGACCTTTGTGTATGTCTAATGTCATGTTTTCTTTTTTTCTGGCAGGGCGCGTCGCTGATGGAATCGCAGGTATGTTTTCTGTTAAGACCTTTGTGTATGTCTAATGATGCCTTTTTCTTTTTTTTTCCTTTAGGTCGTGTGGCCTACAGACATTTGAGGGTATGTTTTCTGTTAAGACCTTTATGTATGTCTAATGTCATGTTTTCTTTTTTTCTGGCAGGGCGCGTCGCTGATGGAATCGCAGGTATGTTTTCTGTTAAGACCTTTGTGTATGTCTAATGTCATGTTTTCCTTTTTTCTGGCAGGGCGCGTCGCTGATGGAATCGCAGGTATGTTTTCTGTTAAGACCTTTGTGTATGTCTAATGTCATGTTTTCTTTTTTTCTGGCAGGGCGCGTCGCTGATGGAATCGCAGGTATGTTTTCTGTTAAGACCTTTGTGTATGTCTAATGTCATGTTTTCTTTTTTTCTGGCAGGGCGCGTCGCTGATGGAATCGCAGGTATGTTTTCTGTTAAGACCTTTGTGTATGTCTAATGTCATGTTTTCTTTTTTTCTGGCAGGGCGCGTCGCTGATGGAATCGCAGGTATGTTTTCTGTTAAGACCTTTGTGTATGTCTAATGTCATGTTTTCTTTTTTTCTGGCAGGGCGCGTCGCTGATGGAATCGCAGGTATGTTTTCTGTTAAGACCTTTGTGTATGTCTAATGTCATGTTTTCTTTTTTTCTGGCAGGGCGCGTCACTGATGGAATCGCAGGTATGTTTTCTGTTAAGACCTTTGTGTATGTCTAATGTCATGTTTTCTTTTTTTCTGGCAGGGCGCGTCGCTGATGGAATCGCAGGTATGTTTTCTGTTAAGACCTTTGTGTATGTCTAATGTCATGTTTTCTTTTTTTTCTGGCAGGGCGCGTCGCTGATGGAATCGCAGGTATGTTTTCTGTTAAGACCTTTGT
This sequence comes from Mytilus trossulus, assembly GCF_036588685.1. Taxonomy (NCBI): domain Eukaryota; kingdom Metazoa; phylum Mollusca; class Bivalvia; order Mytilida; family Mytilidae; genus Mytilus; species Mytilus trossulus. The sequence continues at coordinate 193,144 of NW_026963329.1, forward strand.
GTATGTCTAATGTCATGTTTTCTTTTTTCTGGCAGGGCGCGTCGCTGATGGAATCGCAGGTATGTTTTCTGTTAAGACCTTTGTGTATGTCTAATGTCATGTTTTCTTTTTTCTGGCAGGGCGCGTCGCTGATGGAATCGCAGGTATGTTTTCTGTTAAGACCTTTGTGTATGTCTAATGATGCCTTTTTCTTTTTTTTTCCTTTAGGTCGTGTGGCCTACAGACATTTGAGGGTATGTTTTCTGTTAAGACCTTTGTGTATGTCTAATGTCATGTTTTCTTTTTTTCTGGCAGGGTGCGTCGCTGATGGAATCGCAGGTATGTTTTCTGTTAAGACCTTTGTGTATGTCTAATGTCATGTTTTCTTTTTTTCTGGCAGGGCGCGTCGCTGATGGAATCGCAGGTATGTTTTCTGTTAAGACCTTTGTGTATGTCTAATGTCATGTTTTCTTTTTTTCTGGCAGGGCGCGTCGCTGATGGAATCGCAGGTATGTTTTCTGTTAAGACCTTTGTGTATGTCTAATGTCATGTTTTCTTTTTTTCTGGCAGGGCGCGTCGCTGATGGAATCGCAGGTATGTTTTCTGTTAAGACCTTTGTGTATGTCTAATGTCATGTTTTCTTTTTTTCTGGCAGGGCGCGTCGCTGATGGAATCGCAGGTATGTTTTCTGTTAAGACCTTTGTGTATGTCTAATGTCATGTTTTCTTTTTTTTCTGGCAGGGCGCGTCGCTGATGGAATCGCAGGTATGTTTTCTGTTAAGACCTTTGTGTATGTCTAATGTCATGTTTTCTTTTTTCTGGCAGGGCACGTCGCTGATGGAATCGCAGGTATGTTTTCTGTTAAGACCTTTGTGTATGTCTAATGATGCCTTTTTGTTTTTTTTTCCTTTAGGTCGTGTGGCCTACAGACATTTGAGGGTATGTTTTCTGTTAAGACCTTTGTGTATGTCTAATGTCATGTTTTCTTTTTTTCTGGCAGGGCGCGTCGCTGATGGAATCGCAGGTATGTTTTCTGTTAAGACCTTTATGTATGTCTAATGTCATGTTTTCTTTTTTTCTGGCAGGGAGCGTCGGTGATGGAATCGCAGGTATGTTTTCTGTTAAGACCTTTGTGTATGTCTGTCATGTTTCCTTTTTTTCTGGCAGGGCGCGTCGCTGATGGAATCGCAGGTATGTTTTCTGTTAAGACCTTTGTGTATGTCTAATGATGCCTTTTTCTTTTTTTTTCCTTTAGGTCGTGTGGCCTACAGACATTTGAGGGTATGTTTTCTGTTAAGACCTTTATGTATGTCTAATGTCATGTTTTCTTTTTTTCTGGCAGGGCGCGTCGCTGATGGAATCGCAGGTATGTTTTCTGTTAAGACCTTTGTGTATGTCTAATGTCATGTTTTCTTTTTTTCTGGCAGGGCGCGTCGCTGATGGAATCGCAGGTATGTTTTCTGTTAAGACCTTTGTGTATGTCTAATGATGCCTTTTTCTTTTTTTTTCCTTTAGGTCGTGTGGCCTACAGACATTTGAGGGTATGTTTTCTGTTAAGACCTTTATGTATGTCTAATGTCATGTTTTCTTTTTTTCTGGCAGGGCGCGTCGCTGATGGAATCGCAGGTATGTTTTCTGTTAAGACCTTTGTGTATGTCTAATGTCATGTTTTCCTTTTTTCTGGCAGGGCGCGTCGCTGATGGAATCGCAGGTATGTTTTCTGTTAAGACCTTTGTGTATGTCTAATGTCATGTTTTCTTTTTTTCTGGCAGGGCGCGTCGCTGATGGAATCGCAGGTATGTTTTCTGTTAAGACCTTTGTGTATGTCTAATGTCATGTTTTCTTTTTTTCTGGCAGGGCGCGTCGCTGATGGAATCGCAGGTATGTTTTCTGTTAAGACCTTTGTGTATGTCTAATGTCATGTTTTCTTTTTTTCTGGCAGGGCGCGTCGCTGATGGAATCGCAGGTATGTTTTCTGTTAAGACCTTTGTGTATGTCTAATGTCATGTTTTTTTTTTTTCTGGCAGGGCGCGTCGCTGATGGAATCGCAGGTATGTTTTCTGTTAAGACCTTTGTGTAGGTCTAATGTCATGTTTTCTTTTTTTTCTGGCAGGGCGCGTCGCTGATGGAATCGCAGGTATGTTTTCTGTTAAGACCTTTGTGTATGTCTAATGTCATGTTTTCTTTATTCTGGCAGGGCGCGTCGCTGATGGAATCGCAGGTATGTTTTCTGTTAAGACCTTTGTGTATGTCTAATGATGCCTTTTTCTTTTTTTTTCCTTTAGGTCGTGTGGCCTACAGACATTTGAGGGTATGTTTTCTGTTAAGACCTTTATGTATGTCTAATGTCATGTTTTCTTTTTTTCTGGCAGGGCGCGTCGCTGATGGAATCGCAGGTATGTTTTCTGTTAAGACCTTTGTGTATGTCTAATGTCATGTTTTCTTTTTTTCTGGCAGGGCGCGTCGCTGATGGAATCGCAGGTATGTTTTCTGTTAAGACCTTTGTGTATGTCTAATGTCATGTTTTCTTTTTTTCTGGCAGGGCGCGTCGCTGATGGAATCGCAGGTATGTTTTCTGTTAAGACCTTTGTGTATGTCTAATGTCATGTTTTCTTTTTTTCTGGCAGGGCGCGTCGCTGATGGAATCGCAGGTATGTTTTCTGTTAAGACCTTTGTGTATGTCTAATGTCATGTTTTCTTTTTTTTCTGGCAGGGCGCGTCGCTGATGGAATCGCAGGTATGTTTTCTGTTAAGACCTTTGTGTATGTCTAATGTCATGTTTTCTTTTTTCTGGCAGGGCACGTCGCTGATGGAATCGCAGGTATGTTTTCTGTTAAGACCTTTGTGTATGTCTAATGATGCCTTTTTGTTTTTTTTTCCTTTAGGTCGTGTGGCCTACAGACATTTGAGGGTATGTTTTCTGTTAAGACCTTTGTGTTTGTCTAATGTCATGTTTTCTTTTTTTCTGGCAGGGCGCGTCGCTGATGGAATCGCAGGTATGTTTTCTGTTAAGACCTTTATGTATGTCTAATGTCATGTTTTCTTTTTTTCTGGCAGGGAGCGTCGGTGATGGAATCGCAGGTATGTTTTCTGTTAAGACCTTTGTGTATGTCTAATGTCATGTTTCCTTTTTTTCTGGCAGGGCGCGTCGCTGATGGAATCGCAGGTATGTTTTCTGTTAAGACCTTTGTGTATGTCTAATGTCATGTTTTCTTTTTTTCTGGCAGGGCGCGTCGCTGATGGAATCGCAGGTATGTTTTCTGTTAAGACCTTTGTGTATGTCTAATGTCATGTTTTTTTTTTTTCTGGCAGGGCGCGTCGCTGATGGAATCGCAGGTATGTTTTCTGTTAAGACCTTTGTGTAGGTCTAATGTCATGTTTTCTTTTTTTTCTGGCAGGGCGCGTCGCTGATGGAATCGCAGGTATGTTTTCTGTTAAGACCTTTGTGTATGTCTAATGTCATGTTTTCTTTATTCTGGCAGGGCGCGTCGCTGATGGAATCGCAGGTATGTTTTCTGTTAAGACCTTTGTGTATGTCTAATGATGCCTTTTTCTTTTTTTTTCCTTTAGGTCGTGTGGCCTACAGACATTTGAGGGTATGTTTTCTGTTAAGACCTTTATGTATGTCTAATGTCATGTTTTCTTTTTTTCTGGCAGGGCGCGTCGCTGATGGAATCGCAGGTATGTTTTCTGTTAAGACCTTTGTGTATGTCTAATGTCATGTTTTCTTTTTTTCTGGCAGGGCGCGTCGCTGATGGAATCGCAGGTATGTTTTCTGTTAAGACCTTTGTGTATGTCTAATGTCATGTTTTCTTTTTTTCTGGCAGGGCGCGTCGCTGATGGAATCGCAGGTATGTTTTCTGTTAAGACCTTTGTGTATGTCTAATGTCATGTTTTCTTTTTTTCTGGCAGGGCGCGTCGCTGATGGAATCGCAGGTATGTTTTCTGTTAAGACCTTTGTGTATGTCTAATGTCATGTTTTCTTTTTTTTCTGGCAGGGCGCGTCGCTGATGGAATCGCAGGTATGTTTTCTGTTAAGACCTTTGTGTATGTCTAATGTCATGTTTTCTTTTTTCTGGCAGGGCACGTCGCTGATGGAATCGCAGGTATGTTTTCTGTTAAGACCTTTGTGTATGTCTAATGATGCCTTTTTGTTTTTTTTTCCTTTAGGTCGTGTGGCCTACAGACATTTGAGGGTATGTTTTCTGTTAAGACCTTTGTGTTTGTCTAATGTCATGTTTTCTTTTTTTCTGGCAGGGCGCGTCGCTGATGGAATCGCAGGTATGTTTTCTGTTAAGACCTTTATGTATGTCTAATGTCATGTTTTCTTTTTTTCTGGCAGGGAGCGTCGGTGATGGAATCGCAGGTATGTTTTCTGTTAAGACCTTTGTGTATGTCTAATGTCATGTTTCCTTTTTTTCTGGCAGGGCGCGTCGCTGATGGAATCGCAGGTATGTTTTCTGTTAAGACCTTTGTGTATGTCTAATGTCATGTTTTCTTTTTTTCTGGCAGGGCGCGTCGCTGATGGAATCGCAGGTATGTTTTCTGTTAAGACCTTTGTGTATGTCTAATGTCATGTTTTTTTTTTTTCTGGCAGGGCGCGTCGCTGATGGAATCGCAGGTATGTTTTCTGTTAAGACCTTTGTGTAGGTCTAATGTCATGTTTTCTTTTTTTTCTGGCAGGGCGCGTCGCTGATGGAATCGCAGGTATGTTTTCTGTTAAGACCTTTGTGTATGTCTAATGTCATGTTTTCTTTATTCTGGCAGGGCGCGTCGCTGATGGAATCGCAGGTATGTTTTCTGTTAAGACCTTTGTGTATGTCTAATGATGCCTTTTTCTTTTTTTTTCCTTTAGGTCGTGTGGCCTACAGACATTTGAGGGTATGTTTTCTGTTAAGACCTTTATGTATGTCTAATGTCATGTTTTCTTTTTTTCTGGCAGGGCGCGTCGCTGATGGAATCGCAGGTATGTTTTCTGTTAAGACCTTTGTGTATGTCTAATGTCATGTTTTCTTTTTTTCTGGCAGGGCGCGTCGCTGATGGAATCGCAGGTATGTTTTCTGTTAAGACCTTTGTGTATGTCTAATGTCATGTTTTCTTTTTTTCTGGCAGGGCGCGTCGCTGATGGAATCGCAGGTATGTTTTCTGTTAAGACCTTTGTGTATGTCTAATGTCATGTTTTCTTTTTTTCTGGCAGGGCGCGTCGCTGATGGAATCGCAGGTATGTTTTCTGTTAAGACCTTTGTGTATGTCTAATGTCATGTTTTCTTTTTTTTCTGGCAGGGTGCGTCGCTGATGGAATCGCAGGTATGTTTTCTGTTAAGACCTTTGTGTATGTCTAATGTCATGTTTTCTTTTTTCTGGCAGGGCACGTCGCTGATGGAATCGCAGGTATGTTTTCTGTTAAGACCTTTGTGTATGTCTAATGATGCCTTTTTGTTTTTTTTTCCTTTAGGTCGTGTGGCCTACAGACATTTGAGGGTATGTTTTCTGTTAAGACCTTTGTGTTTGTCTAATGTCATGTTTTCTTTTTTTCTGGCAGGGCGCGTCGCTGATGGAATCGCAGGTATGTTTTCTGTTAAGACCTTTATGTATGTCTAATGTCATGTTTTCTTTTTTTCTGGCAGGGAGCGTCGGTGATGGAATCGCAGGTATGTTTTCTGTTAAGACCTTTGTGTATGTCTAATGTCATGTTTCCTTTTTTTCTGGCAGGGCGCGTCGCTGATGGAATCGCAGGTATGTTTTCTGTTAAGACCTTTGTGTATGTCTAATGATGCCTTTTTCTTTTTTTTTCCTTTAGGTCGTGTGGCCTACAGACATTTGAGGGTATGTTTTCTGTTAAGACCTTTATGTATGTCTAATGTCATGTTTTCTTTTTTTCTGGCAGGGCGCGTCGCTGATGGAATCGCAGGTATGTTTTCTGTTAAGACCTTTGTGTATGTCTAATGTCATGTTTTCTTTTTTTCTGGCAGGGCGCGTCGCTGATGGAATCGCAGGTATGTTTTCTGTTAAGACCTTTGTGTATGTCTAATGATGCCTTTTTCTTTTTTTTTCCTTTAGGTCGTGTGGCCTACAGACATTTGAGGGTATGTTTTCTGTTAAGACCTTTATGTATGTCTAATGTCATGTTTTCTTTTTTTCTGGCAGGGCGCGTCGCTGATGGAATCGCAGGTATGTTTTCTGTTAAGACCTTTGTGTATGTCTAATGTCATGTTTTCCTTTTTTCTGGCAGGGCGCGTCGCTGATGGAATCGCAGGTATGTTTTCTGTTAAGACCTTTGTGTATGTCTAATGTCATGTTTTCTTTTTTTCTGGCAGGGCGCGTCGCTGATGGAATCGCAGGTATGTTTTCTGTTAAGACCTTTGTGTATGTCTAATGTCATGTTTTCTTTTTTTCTGGCAGGGCGCGTCGCTGATGGAATCGCAGGTATGTTTTCTGTTAAGACCTTTGTGTATGTCTAATGTCATGTTTTCTTTTTTTCTGGCAGGGCGCGTCGCTGATGGAATCGCAGGTATGTTTTCTGTTAAGACCTTTGTGTATGTCTAATGTCATGTTTTCTTTTTTTCTGGCAGGGCGCGTCGCTGATGGAATCGCAGGTATGTTTTCTGTTAAGACCTTTGTGTAGGTCTAATGTCATGTTTTCTTTTTTTTCTGGCAGGGCGCGTCGCTGATGGAATCGCAGGTATGTTTTCTGTTAAGACCTTTGTGTATGTCTAATGTCATGTTTTCTTTATTCTGGCAGGGCGCGTCGCTGATGGAATCGCAGGTATGTTTTCTGTTAAGACCTTTGTGTATGTCTAATGATGCCTTTTTCTTTTTTTTTCCTTTAGGTCGTGTGGCCTACAGACATTTGAGGGTATGTTTTCTGTTAAGACCTTTATGTATGTCTAATGTCATGTTTTCTTTTTTTCTGGCAGGGCGCGTCGCTGATGGAATCGCAGGTATGTTTTCTGTTAAGACCTTTGTGTATGTCTAATGTCATGTTTTCTTTTTTTCTGGCAGGGCGCGTCGCTGATGGAATCGCAGGTATGTTTTCTGTTAAGACCTTTGTGTATGTCTAATGATGCCTTTTTCTTTTTTTTTCCTTTAGGTCGTGTGGCCTACAGACATTTGAGGGTATGTTTTCTGTTAAGACCTTTGTGTATGTCTAATGTCATGTTTTCTTTTTTTCTGGCAGGGCGCGTCGCTGATGGAATCGCAGGTATGTTTTCTGTTAAGACCTTTATGTATGTCTAATGTCATGTTTTCTTTTTTTCTGGCAGGGAGCGTCGGTGATGGAATCGCAGGTATGTTTTCTGTTAAGACCTTTGTGTATGTCTAATGTCATGTTTCCTTTTTTTCTGGCAGGGCGCGTCGCTGATGGAATCGCAGGTATGTTTTCTGTTAAGACCTTTGTGTATGTCTAATGATGCCTTTTTCTTTTTTTTTCCTTTAGGTCGTGTGGCCTACAGACATTTGAGGGTATGTTTTCTGTTAAGACCTTTATGTATGTCTAATGTCATGTTTTCTTTTTTTCTGGCAGGGCGCGTCGCTGATGGAATCGCAGGTATGTTTTCTGTTAAGACCTTTGTGTATGTCTAATGTCATGTTTTCTTTTTTTCTGGCAGGGCGCGTCGCTGATGGAATCGCAGGTATGTTTTCTGTTAAGACCTTTGTGTATGTCTAATGATGCCTTTTTCTTTTTTTTTCCTTTAGGTCGTGTGGCCTACAGACATTTGAGGGTATGTTTTCTGTTAAGACCTTTATGTATGTCTAATGTCATGTTTTCTTTTTTTCTGGCAGGGCGCGTCTCTGATGGAATCGCAGGTATGTTTTCTGTTAAGACCTTTGTGTATGTCTAATGTCATGTTTTCTTTTTTTTCTGGCAGGGCGCGTCGCTGATGGAATCGCAGGTATGTTTTCTGTTAAGACCTTTGTGTATGTCTAATGTCATGTTTTCTTTTTTCTGGCAGGGCGCGACGCTGATGGAATCGCAGGTATGTTTTCTGTTAAGACCTTTGTGTATGTCTAATGATGCCTTTTTCTTTTTTTTTCCTTTAGGTCGTGTGGCCTACAGACATTTGAGGGTATGTTTTCTGTTAAGACCTTTGTGTATGTCTAATGTCATGTTTTCTTTTTTTCTGGCAGGGCGCGTCGCTGATGGAATCGCAGGTATGTTTTCTGTTAAGACCTTTGTGTATGTCTAATGTCATGTTTTCTTTTTTTCTGGCAGGGTGCGTCGCTGATGGAATCGCAGGTATGTTTTCTGTTAAGACCTTTGTGTATGTCTAATGTCATGTTTTCTTTTTTTCTGGCAGGGCGCGTCGCTGATGGAATCGCAGGTATGTTTTCTGTTAAGACCTTTGTGTATGTCTAATGTCATGTTTTCTTTTTTTATGGCAGGGCGCGTCGCTGATGGAATCGCAGGTATGTTTTCTGTTAAGACCTTTGTGTATGTCTAATGTCATGTTTTCTTTTTTTCTGGCAGGGCGCGTCGCTGATGGAATCGCAGGTATGTTTTCTGTTAAGACCTTTGTGTATGTCTAATGTCATGTTTTCTTTTTTTTCTGGCAGGGCGCGTCGCTGATGGAATCGCAGGTATGTTTTCTGTTAAGACCTTTGTGTATGTCTAATGTCATGTTTTCTTTTTTCTGGCAGGGCGCGACCCTGATGGAATCGCAGGTATGTTTTCTGTTAAGACCTTTGTGTATGTCTAATGATGCCTTTTTCTTTTTTTTTCCTTTAGGTCGTGTGGCCTACAGACATTTGAGGGTATGTTTTCTGTTAAGACCTTTGTGTATGTCTAATGTCATGTTTTCTTTTTTTCTGGCAGGGCGCGTCGCTGATGGAATCGCAGGTATGTTTTCTGTTAAGACCTTTGTGTATGTCTAATGTCATGTTTTCTTTTTTTCTGGCAGGGTGCGTCGCTGATGGAATCGCAGGTATGTTTTCTGTTAAGACCTTTGTGTATGTCTAATGTCATGTTTTCTTTTTTTCTGGCAGTGCGCGTCGCTGATGGAATCGCAGGTATGTTTTCTGTTAAGACCTTTGTGTATGTCTAATGTCATGTTTTCTTTTTTTCTGGCAGGGCGCGTCGCTGATGGAATCGCAGGTATGTTTTCTGTTAAGACCTTTGTGTATGTCTAATGTCATGTTTTCTTTTTTTCTGGCAGGGCGCGTCGCTGATGGAATCGCAAGTATGTTTTCTGTTAAGACCTTTGTGTATGTCTAATGTCATGTTTTCTTTTTTTCTGGCAGGGCGCGTCGCTGATGGAATCGCAGGTATGTTTTCTGTTCAGACCTTTGTGTATGTCTAATGTCATGTTTTCTTTTTTTCTGGCAGGGCGCGTCGCTGATGGAATCGCAGGTATGTTTTCTGTTAAGACCTTTGTGTATGTCTAATGTCATGTTTTCTTTTTTTTCTGGCAGGGCGCGTCGCTGATGGAATCGCAGGTATGTTTTCTGTTAAGACCTTTGTGTATGTCTAATGTCATGTTTTCTTTTTTTCTGGCAGGGCGCGTCGCTGATGGAATCGCAGGTATGTTTTCTGTTAAGACCTTTGTGTATGTCTAATGTCATGTTTTCTTTTTTTCTGGCAGGGCGCGTCGCTGATGGAATCGCAGGTATGTTTTCTGTTAAGACCTTTGTGTATGTCTAATGTCATGTTTTCTTTTTTTTCTGGCAGGGCGCGTCGCTGATGGAATCGCAGGTATGTTTTCTGTTAAGACCTTTGTGTATGTCTAATGTCATGTTTTCTTTTTTCTGGCAGGGCGCGTCGCTGATGGAATCGCAGGTATGTTTTCTGTTAAGACCTTTGTGTATGTCTAATGATGCCTTTTTCTTTTTTTTTCCTTTAGGTCGTGTGGCCTACAGACATTTGAGGGTATGTTTTCTGTTAAGACCTTTGTGTATGTCTAATGTCATGTTTTCTTTTTTTCTGGCAGGGCGCGTCGCTGATGGAATCGCAGGTATGTTTTCTGTTAAGACCTTTGTGTATGTCTAATGTCATGTTTTCTTTTTTTCTGGCAGGGTGCGTCGCTGATGGAATCGCAGGTATGTTTTCTGTTAAGACCTTTGTGTATGTCTAATGTCATGTTTTCTTTTTTTCTGGCAGGGCGCGTCGCTGATGGAATCGCAGGTATGTTTTCTGTTAAGACCTTTGTGTATGTCTAATGTCATGTTTTCTTTTTTTCTGGCAGGGCGCGTCGCTGATGGAATCGCAGGTATGTTTTCTGTTAAGACCTTTGTGTATGTCTAATGTCATGTTTTCTTTTTTTCTGGCAGGGCGCGTCGCTGATGGAATCGCAGGTATGTTTTCTGTTAAGACCTTTGTGTATGTCTAATGTCATGTTTTCTTTTTTTTCTAGCAGGGCGCGTCGCTGATGGAATCGCAGGTATGTTTTCTGTTAAGACCTTTGTGTATGTCTAATGTCATGTTTTCTTTTTTCTGGCAGGGCGCGTCGCTGATGGAATCGCAGGTATGTTTTCTGTTAAGACCTTTGTGTATGTCTAATGATGCCTTTTTCTTTTTTTTTCCTTTAGGTCGTGTGGCCTACAGACATTTGAGGGTATGTTTTCTGTTAAGACCTTTGTGTATGTCTAATGTCATGTTTTCTTTTTTTCTGGCAGGGCGCGTCGCTGATGGAATCGCAGGTATGTTTTCTGTTAAGACCTTTGTGTATGTCTAATGACATGTTTTCTTTTTTTCTGGCAGGGTGCGTCGCTGATGGAATCGCAGGTATGTTTTCTGTTAAGACCTTTGTGTATGTCTAATGTCATGTTTTCTTTTTTTCTGGCAGTGCGCGTCGCTGATGGAATCGCAGGTATGTTTTCTGTTAAGACCTTTGTGTATGTCTAATGTCATGTTTTCTTTTTTTCTGGCAGGGCGCGTCGCTGATGGAATCGCAGGTATGTTTTCTGTTAAGACCTTTGTGTATGTCTAATGTCATGTTTTCTTTTTTTCTGGCAGGGCGCGTCGCTGATGGAATCGCAAGTATGTTTTCTGTTAAGACCTTTGTGTATGTCTAATGTCATGTTTTCTTTTTTTCTGGCAGGGCGCGTCGCTGATGGAATCGCAGGTATGTTTTCTGTTCAGACCTTTGTGTATGTCTAATGTCATGTTTTCTTTTTTTCTGGCAGGGCGCGTCGCTGATGGAATCGCAGGTATGTTTTCTGTTAAGACCTTTGTGTATGTCTAATGTCATGTTTTCTTTTTTTTCTGGCAGGGCGCGTCGCTGATGGAATCGCAGGTATGTTTTCTGTTAAGACCTTTGTGTATGTCTAATGTCATGTTTTCTTTTTTTCTGGCAGGGCGCGTCGCTGATGGAATCGCAGGTATGTTTTCTGTTAAGACCTTTGTGTATGTCTAATGTCATGTTTTCTTTTTTTCTGGCAGGGCGCGTCGCTGATGGAATCGCAGGTATGTTTTCTGTTAAGACCTTTGTGTATGTCTAATGTCATGTTTTCTTTTTTTTCTGGCAGGGCGCGTCGCTGATGGAATCGCAGGTATGTTTTCTGTTAAGACCTTTGTGTATGTCTAATGTCATGTTTTCTTTTTTCTGGCAGGGCGCGTCGCTGATGGAATCGCAGGTATGTTTTCTGTTAAGACCTTTGTGTATGTCTAATGATGCCTTTTTCTTTTTTTTTCCTTTAGGTCGTGTGGCCTACAGACATTTGAGGGTATGTTTTCTGTTAAGACCTTTGTGTATGTCTAATGTCATGTTTTCTTTTTTTCTGGCAGGGCGCGTCGCTGATGGAATCGCAGGTATGTTTTCTGTTAAGACCTTTGTGTATGTCTAATGTCATGTTTTCTTTTTTTCTGGCAGGGTGCGTCGCTGATGGAATCGCAGGTATGTTTTCTGTTAAGACCTTTGTGTATGTCTAATGTCATGTTTTCTTTTTTTCTGGCAGGGCGCGTCGCTGATGGAATCGCAGGTATGTTTTCTGTTAAGACCTTTGTGTATGTCTAATGTCATGTTTTCTTTTTTTCTGGCAGGGCGCGTCGCTGATGGAATCGCAGGTATGTTTTCTGTTAAGACCTTTGTGTATGTCTAATGTCATGTTTTCTTTTTTTCTGGCAGGGCGCGTCGCTGATGGAATCGCAGGTATGTTTTCTGTTAAGACCTTTGTGTATGTCTAATGTCATGTTTTCTTTTTTTTCTGGCAGGGCGCGTTGCTGATGGAATCGCAGGTATGTTTTCTGTTAAGACCTTTGTGTATGTCTAATGTCATGTTTTCTTTTTTCTGGCAGGGCACGTCGCTGATGGAATCGCAGGTATGTTTTCTGTTAAGACCTTTGTGTATGTCTAATGATGCCTTTTTGTTTTTTTTTCCTTTAGGTCGTGTGGCCTACAGACATTTGAGGGTATGTTTTCTGTTAAGACCTTTGTGTATGTCTAATGTCATGTTTTCTTTTTTTCTGGCAGGGCGCGTCGCTGATGGAATCGCAGGTATGTTTTCTGTTAAGACCTTTATGTATGTCTAATGTCATGTTTTCTTTTTTTCTGGCAGGGAGCGTCGGTGATGGAATCGCAGGTATGTTTTCTGTTAAGACCTTTGTGTATGTCTGTCATGTTTCCTTTTTTTCTGGCAGGGCGCGTCGCTGATGGAATCGCAGGTATGTTTTCTGTTAAGACCTTTGTGTATGTCTAATGATGCCTTTTTCTTTTTTTTTCCTTTAGGTCGTGTGGCCTACAGACATTTGAGGGTATGTTTTCTGTTAAGACCTTTATGTATGTCTAATGTCATGTTTTCTTTTTTTCTGGCAGGGCGCGTCGCTGATGGAATCGCAGGTATGTTTTCTGTTAAGACCTTTGTGTATGTCTAATGTCATGTTTTCTTTTTTTCTGGCAGGGCGCGTCGCTGATGGAATCGCAGGTATGTTTTCTGTTAAGACCTTTGTGTATGTCTAATGATGCCTTTTTCTTTTTTTTTCCTTTAGGTCGTGTGGCCTACAGACATTTGAGGGTATGTTTTCTGTTAAGACCTTTATGTATGTCTAATGTCATGTTTTCTTTTTTTCTGGCAGGGCGCGTCGCTGATGGAATCGCAGGTATGTTTTCTGTTAAGACCTTTGTGTATGTCTAATGTCATGTTTTCCTTTTTTCTGGCAGGGCGCGTCGCTGATGGAATCGCAGGTATGTTTTCTGTTAAGACCTTTGTGTATGTCTAATGTCATGTTTTCTTTTTTTCTGGCAGGGCGCGTCGCTGATGGAATCGCAGGTATGTTTTCTGTTAAGACCTTTGTGTATGTCTAATGTCATGTTTTCTTTTTTTCTGGCAGGGCGCGTCGCTGATGGAATCGCAGGTATGTTTTCTGTTAAGACCTTTGTGTATGTCTAATGTCATGTTTTCTTTTTTTCTGGCAGGGCGCGTCGCTGATGGAATCGCAGGTATGTTTTCTGTTAAGACCTTTGTGTATGTCTAATGTCATGTTTTCTTTTTTTCTGGCAGGGCGCGTCGCTGATGGAATCGCAGGTATGTTTTCTGTTAAGACCTTTGTGTATGTCTAATGTCATGTTTTCTTTTTTTCTGGCAGGGCGCGTCACTGATGGAATCGCAGGTATGTTTTCTGTTAAGACCTTTGTGTATGTCTAATGTCATGTTTTCTTTTTTTCTGGCAGGGCGCGTCGCTGATGGAATCGCAGGTATGTTTTCTGTTAAGACCTTTGTGTATGTCTAATGTCATGTTTTCTTTTTTTTCTGGCAGGGCGCGTCGCTGATGGAATCGCAGGTATGTTTTCTGTTAAGACCTTTGTGTATGTCTAATGTCATGTTTTCTTTTTTCTGGCAGGGCGCGTCGCTGATGGAATCGCAGGTATGTTTTCTGTTAAGACCTTTGTGTATGTCTAATGATGCCTTTTTCTTTTTTTTTCCTTTAGGTCGTGTGGCCTACAGACATTTGAGGGTATGTTTTCTGTTAAGACCTTTGTGTATGTCTAATGTCATGTTTTCTTTTTTTCTGGCAGGGCGCGTCGCTGATGGAATCGCAGGTATGTTTTCTGTTAAGACCTTTGTGTATGTCTAATGTCATGTTTTCTTTTTTTCTGGCAGGGTGCGTCGCTGATGGAATCGCAGGTATGTTTTCTGTTAAGACCTTTGTGTATGTCTAATGTCATGTTTTCTTTTTTTCTGGCAGGGCGCGTCGCTGATGGAATCGCAGGTATGTTTTCTGTTAAGACCTTTGTGTATGTCTAATGTCATGTTTTCTTTTTTTCTGGCAGGGCGCGTCGCTGATGGAATCGCAGGTATGTTTTCTGTTAAGACCTTTGTGTATGTCTAATGTCATGTTTTCTTTTTTTCTGGCAGGGCGCGTCGCTGATGGAATCGCAGGTATGTTTTCTGTTAAGACCTTTGTGTATGTCTAATGTCATGTTTTCTTTTTTTTCTGGCAGGGCGCGTCGCTGATGGAATCGCAGGTATGTTTTCTGTTAAGACCTTTGTGTATGTCTAATGTCATGTTTTCTTTTTTCTGGCAGGGCACGTCGCTGATGGAATCGCAGGTATGTTTTCTGTTAAGACCTTTGTGTATGTCTAATGATGCCTTTTTGTTTTTTTTTCCTTTAGGTCGTGTGGCCTACAGACATTTGAGGGTATGTTTTCTGTTAAGACCTTTGTGTATGTCTAATGTCATGTTTTCTTTTTTTCTGGCAGGGCGCGTCGCTGATGGAATCGCAGGTATGTTTTCTGTTAAGACCTTTATGTATGTCTAATGTCATGTTTTCTTTTTTTCTGGCAGGGAGCGTCGGTGATGGAATCGCAGGTATGTTTTCTGTTAAGACCTTTGTGTATGTCTGTCATGTTTCCTTTTTTTCTGGCAGGGCGCGTCGCTGATGGAATCGCAGGTATGTTTTCTGTTAAGACCTTTGTGTATGTCTAATGATGCCTTTTTCTTTTTTTTTCCTTTAGGTCGTGTGGCCTACAGACATTTGAGGGTATGTTTTCTGTTAAGACCTTTATGTATGTCTAATGTCATGTTTTCTTTTTTTCTGGCAGGGCGCGTCGCTGATGGAATCGCAGGTATGTTTTCTGTTAAGACCTTTGTGTATGTCTAATGTCATGTTTTCTTTTTTTCTGGCAGGGCGCGTCGCTGATGGAATCGCAGGTATGTTTTCTGTTAAGACCTTTGTGTATGTCTAATGATGCCTTTTTCTTTTTTTTTCCTTTAGGTCGTGTGGCCTACAGACATTTGAGGGTATGTTTTCTGTTAAGACCTTTATGTATGTCTAATGTCATGTTTTCTTTTTTTCTGGCAGGGCGCGTCGCTGATGGAATCGCAGGTATGTTTTCTGTTAAGACCTTTGTGTATGTCTAATGTCATGTTTTCCTTTTTTCTGGCAGGGCGCGTCGCTGATGGAATCGCAGGTATGTTTTCTGTTAAGACCTTTGTGTATGTCTAATGTCATGTTTTCTTTTTTTCTGGCAGGGCGCGTCGCTGATGGAATCGCAGGTATGTTTTCTGTTAAGACCTTTGTGTATGTCTAATGTCATGTTTTCTTTTTTTCTGGCAGGGCGCGTCGCTGATGGAATCGCAGGTATGTTTTCTGTTAAGACCTTTGTGTATGTCTAATGTCATGTTTTCTTTTTTTCTGGCAGGGCGCGTCGCTGATGGAATCGCAGGTATGTTTTCTGTTAAGACCTTTGTGTATGTCTAATGTCATGTTTTCTTTTTTTCTGGCAGGGCGCGTCGCTGATGGAATCGCAGGTATGTTTTCTGTTAAGACCTTTGTGTATGTCTAATGTCATGTTTTCTTTTTTTCTGGCAGGGCGCGTCACTGATGGAATCGCAGGTATGTTTTCTGTTAAGACCTTTGTGTATGTCTAATGTCATGTTTTCTTTTTTTCTGGCAGGGCGCGTCGCTGATGGAATCGCAGGTATGTTTTCTGTTAAGACCTTTGTGTATGTCTAATGTCATGTTTTCTTTTTTTCTGGCAGGGCGCGTCGCTGATGGAATCGCAGGTATGTTTTCTGTTAAGACCTTTGTGTATGTCTAATGTCATGTTTTCTTTTTTTCTGGCAGGGCGCGTCGCTGATGGAATCGCAGGTATGTTTTCTGTTAAGACCTTTGTGTATGTCTAATGTCATGTTTTCTTTTTTTCTGGCAGGGCGCGTCGCTGATGGAATCGCAGGTATGTTTTCTGTTAAGACCTTTGTGTATGTCTAATGATGCCTTTTTCTTTTTTTTCCTGTAGGTCGTGTGGCCTACAGACATTTGAGGGTATGTTTTCTGTTAAGACCTTTGTGTATGTCTAATGTCATGTTTTCTTTTTTTCTGGCAGGGCGCGTCGCTGATGGAATCGCAGGTATGTTTTCTGTCAAGACCTTTGTGTATGTCTAATGTCATGTTTTCTTTTTTTCTGGCAGGGCGCGTCACTGATGGAATCGCAGGTATGTTTTCTGTCAAGACCTTTGTGTATGTCTAATGTCATGTTTTCTTTTTTTCTGGCAGGGCGCGTCGCTGTGGAATCGCAGGTATGTTTTCTGTTAAGACCTTTGTGTATTTCTAATGATGCCTTTTTCTTTTTTTTTCCTTTAGGTCGTGTGGCCTACAGACATTTGAGGGTATGTTTTCTGTTAAGACCTTTGTGTATGTCTAATGTCATGTTTTCTTTTTTTCTGGCAGGGCGCTTGGCTGATGGAATCGCAGGTATGTTTTCTGTTAAGACCTTTGTGTATGTCTAATGTTATGTTTTCTTTTTTTCTGGCAGGGCGCGTTGCTGATGGAATCGCAGGTATGTTTTCTGTTAAGACCTTTGTGTATGTCTAATGTCATGTTTTCTTTTTTTTCTGGCAGGGCGCGTCGCTGATGGAATCGCAGGTATGTTTTCTGTTAAGACCTTTGTGTATGTCTAATGTCATGTTTTCCTTTTTTCTGGCAGGGCGCGTCGCTGATGGAATCGCAGGTATGTTTTCTGTTAAGACCTTTGTGTATGTCTAATGTCATGTTTTCTTTTTTTCTGGCAGGGCGCGTCGCTGATGGAATCGCAGGTATGTTTTCTGTTAAGACCTTTGTGTATGTCTAATGTCATGTTTTCTTTTTTTCTGGCAGGGCGCGTCGCTGATGGAATCGCAGGTATGTTTTCTGTTAAGACCTTTGTGTATGTCTAATGTCATGTTTTCTTTTTTTCTGGCAGGGCGCGTCGGTGATGGAATCGCAGGTATGTTTTCTGTTAAGACCTTTGTGTATGTCTAATGTCATGTTTTCTTTTTTTCTGGCAGGGCGCGTCGCTGATGGAATCGCAGGTATGTTTTCTGTTAAGACCTTTGTGTATGTCTAATGATGCCTTTTTCTTTTTTTTTCCTTTAGGTCGTGTGGCCTACAGACATTTGAGGGTATGTTTTCTGTTAAGACCTTTGTGTATGTCTAATGTCATGTTTTCTTTTTTTCTGGCAGGGCGCGTCGCTGATGGAATCGCAGGTATGTTTTCTGTTAAGACCTTTGTGTATGTCTAATGTCATGTTTTCTTTTTTTCTGGCAGGGTGCGTCGCTGATGGAATCGCAGGTATGTTTTCTGTTAAGACCTTTGTGTATGTCTAATGTCATGTTTTCTTTTTTTCTGGCAGTGCGCGTCGCTGATGGAATCGCAGGTATGTTTTCTGTTAAGACCTTTGTGTATGTCTAATGTCATGTTTTCTTTTTTTCTGGCAGGGCGCGTCGCTGATGGAATCGCAGGTATGTTTTCTGTTAAGACCTTTGTGTATGTCTAATGTCATGTTTTCTTTTTTTCTGGCAGGGCGCTTCGCTGATGGAATCGCAGGTATGTTTTCTGTTAAGACCTTTGTGTATGTCTAATGTCATGTTTTCTTTTTTTCTGGCAGGGCGCGTCGCTGATGGAATCGCAGGTATGTTTTCTGTTAAGACCTTTGTGTATGTCTAATGTCATGTTTTCTTTTTTTTCTGGCAGGGCGCGTCGCTGATGGAATCGCAGGTATGTTTTCTGTTAAGACCTTTGTGTATGTCTAATGTCATGTTTTCTTTTTTCTGGCAGGGCGCGTCGCTGATGGAATCGCAGGTATGTTTTCTGTTAAGACCTTTGTGTATGTCTAATGTCATGTTTTCTTTTTTTCTGGCAGGGCGCGTCGCTGATGGAATCGCAGGTATGTTTTCTGTTCAGACCTTTGTGTATGTCTAATGTCATGTTTTCTTTTTTTCTGGCAGGGCGCGTCGCTGATGGAATCGCAGGTATGTTTTCTGTTAAGACCTTTGTGTATGTCTAATGTCATGTTTTCTTTTTTTTCTGGCAGGGCGCGTCGCTGATGGAATCGCAGGTATGTTTTTTGTTAAGACCTTTGTGTATGTCTAATGTCATGTTTTCTTTTTTTCTGGCAGGGCGCGCCGCTGATGGAATCGCAGGTATGTTTTCTGTTAAGACCTTTGTGTATGTCTAATGTCATGTTTTCTTTTTTTTCTGGCAGGGCGCGTCGCTGATGGAATCGCAGGTATGTTTTCTGTTAAGACCTTTGTGTATGTCTAATGTCATGTTTTCTTTTTTTTCTGGCAGGGCGCGTCGCTGATGGAATCGCAGGTATGTTTTCTGTTAAGACCTTTGTGTATGTCTAATGTCATGTTTTCTTTTTTCTGGCAGGGCGCGTCGCTGATGGAATCGCAGGTATGTTTTCTGTTAAGACCTTTGTGTATGTCTAATGTCATGTTTTCTTTTTTTCTGGCAGGGCGCGTCGCTGATGGAATCGCAGGTATGTTTTCTGTTCAGACCTTTGTGTATGTCTAATGTCATGTTTTCTTTTTTTCTGGCAGGGCGCGTCGCTGATGGAATCGCAGGTATGTTTTCTGTTAAGACCTTTGTGTATGTCTAATGTCATGTTTTCTTTTTTTTCTGGCAGGGCGCGTCGCTGATGGAATCGCAGGTATGTTTTTTGTTAAGACCTTTGTGTATGTCTAATGTCATGTTTTCTTTTTTTCTGGCAGGGCGCGCCGCTGATGGAATCGCAGGTATGTTTTCTGTTAAGACCTTTGTGTATGTCTAATGTCATGTTTTCTTTTTTTTCTGGCAGGGCGCGTCGCTGATGGAATCGCAGGTATGTTTTCTGTTAAGACCTTTGTGTATGTCTAATGTCATGTTTTCTTTTTTCTGGCAGGGCGCGTCGCTGATGGAATCGCAGGTATGTTTTCTGTTAAGACCTTTGTGTATGTCTAATGTCATGTTTTCTTTTTTTCTGGCAGGGCGCGTCGCTGATGGAATCGCAGGTATGTTTTCTGTTCAGACCTTTGTGTATGTCTAATGTCATGTTTTCTTTTTTTCTGGCAGGGCGCGTCGCTGATGGAATCGCAGGTATGTTTTCTGTTAAGACCTTTGTGTATGTCTAATGTCATGTTTTCTTTTTTTTCTGGCAGGGCGCGTCGCTGATGGAATCGCAGGTATGTTTTTTGTTAAGACCTTTGTGTATGTCTAATGTCATGTTTTCTTTTTTTCTGGCAGGGCGCGCCGCTGATGGAATCGCAGGTATGTTTTCTGTTAAGACCTTTGTGTATGTCTAATGTCATGTTTTCTTTTTTTTCTGGCAGGGCGCGTCGCTGATGGAATCGCAGGTATGTTTTCTGTTAAGACCTTTGTGTATGTCTAATGTCATGTTTTCTTTTTTCTGGCAGGGCGCGTCGCTGATGGAATCGCAGGTATGTTTTCTGTTAAGACCTTTGTGTATGTCTAATGATGCCTTTTTCTTTTTTTTTCCTTTAGGTCGTGTGGCCTACAGACATTTGAGGGTATGTTTTCTGTTAAGACCTTTGTGTATGTCTAATGTCATGTTTTCTTTTTTTTCTGGCAGGGCGCGTCGCTGATGGAATCGCAGGTATGTTTTCTGTTAAGACCTTTGTGTATGTCTAATGTCATGTTTTCTTTTTTTCTGGCAGGGTGTGCGTCGCTGATGGAATCGCAGGTATGTTTTCTGTTAAGACCTTTGTGTATGTCTAATGTCATGTTTTCTTTTTTTCTGGCAGGGCGCGTCGCTGATGGAATCGCAGGTATGTTTTCTGTTAAGACCTTTGTGTATGTCTAATGTCATGTTTTCTTTTTTTCTGGCAGGGCGCGTCGCTGATGGAATCGCAGGTATGTTTTCTGTTAAGACCTTTGTGTATGTCTAATGTCATGTTTTCTTTTTTTCTGGCAGGGCGCGTCGCTGATGGAATCGCAGGTATGTTTTCTGTTAAGACGTTTGTGTATGTCTAATGATGCCTTTTTCTTTTTTTTTCCTTTAGGTCGTTTGGCCTACAGACATTTGAGGGTATGTTTTCTGTTAAGACCTTTGTGTATGTCTAATGTCATGTTTTCTTTTTTTCTGGCAGGGCGCGTCGCTGATGGAATCGCAGGTATGTTTTCTGTTAAGACCTTTGTGTATGTCTAATGTCATGTTTTCTTTTTTTCTGGCAGGGTGCGTCGCTGATGGAATCGCAGGTATGTTTTCTGTTAAGACCTTTGTGTATGTCTAATGTCATGTTTTCTTTCTTTCTGGCAGGGCGCGTCGCTGATGGAATCGCAGGTATGTTTTCTGTTAAGACCTTTGTGTATGTCTAATGTCATGTTTTCTTTTTTTCTGGCAGGGCGCGTCGCTGATGGAATCGCAGGTATGTTTTCTGTTAAGACCTTTGTGTATGTCTAATGTCATGTTTTCTTTTTTTCTGGCAGGGTGCGTCGCTGATGGAATCGCAGGTATGTTTTCTGTTAAGACCTTTGTGTATGTCTAATGTCATGTTTTCTTTTTTTCTGGCAGGGCGCGTCGCTGATGGAATCGCAGGTATGTTTTCTGTTAAGACCTTTGTGTATGTCTAATGTCATGTTTTCTTTTTTCTGGCAGGGCGCGTCGCTGATGGAATCGCAGGTATGTTTTCTGTTAAGACCTTTGTGTATGTCTAATGTCATGTTTTCTTTTTTTTCTGGCAGGGCGCGTCGCTGATGGAATCGCAGGTATGTTTTCTGTTAAGACCTTTGTGTATGTCTAATGTCATGTTTTCTTTTTTTCTGGCAGGGCGCGTCGCTGATGGAATCGCAGGTATGTTTTCTGTTAAGACCTTTGTGTATGTCTAATGTCATGTTTTCTTTTTTTCTGGCAGGGCGCGTCGCTGATGGAATCGCAGGTATGTTTTCTGTTAAGACCTTTGTGTATGTCTAATGTCATGTTTTCTTTTTTTCTGGCAGGGCGCGTCGCTGATGGAATCGCAGGTATGTTTTCTGTTAAGACCTTTGTGTATGTCTAATGTCATGTTTTCTTTTTTTCTGGCAGGGCGCGACGCTGATGGAATCGCAGGTATGTTTTCTGTTAAGACCTTTGTGTATGTCTAATGATGCCTTTTTCTTTTTTTTTCCTTTAGGTCGTGTGGCCTACAGACATTTGAGGGTATGTTTTCTGTTAAGACCTTTGTGTATGTCTAATGTCATGTTTTCTTTTTTTCTGGCAGGGCGCGTCGCTGATGGAATCGCAGGTATGTTTTCTGTTAAGACCTTTGTGTATGTCTAATGTCATGTTTTCTTTTTTTCTGGCAGGGCGCGTCGCTGATGGAATCGCAGGTATGTTTTCTGTTAAGACCTTTATGTATGTCTAATGTCATGTTTTCTTTTTTTCTGGCAGGGAGCGTCGGTGATGGAATCGCAGGTATGTTTTCTGTTAAGACCTTTGTGTATGTCTAATGTCATGTTTCCTTTTTTTCTGGCAGGGCGCGTCGCTGATGGAATCGCAGGTATGTTTTCTGTTAAGACCTTTGTGTATGTCTAATGATGCCTTTTTCTTTTTTTTTCCTTTAGGTCGTGTGGCCTACAGACATTTGAGGGTATGTTTTCTGTTAAGACCTTTATGTATGTCTAATGTCATGTTTTCTTTTTTTCTGGCAGGGCGCGTCGCTGATGGAATCGCAGGTATGTTTTCTGTTAAGACCTTTGTGTATGTCTAATGTCATGTTTTCCTTTTTTCTGGCAGGGCGCGTCGCTGATGGAATCGCAGGTATGTTTTCTGTTAAGACCTTTGTGTATGTCTAATGTCATGTTTTCTTTTTTTCTGGCAGGGCGCGTCGCTGATGGAATCGCAGGTATGTTTTCTGTTAAGACCTTTGTGTATGTCTAATGTCATGTTTTCTTTTTTTCTGCAGGGCGCGTCGCTGATGGAATCGCAGGTATGTTTTCTGTTAAGACCTTTGTGTATGTCTAATGTCATGTTTTCTTTTTTTCTGGCAGGGCGCGTCGCTGATGGAATCGCAGGTATGTTTTCTGTTAAGACCTTTGTGTATGTCTAATGTCATGTTTTCTTTTTTCTGGCAGGGCGCGTCGCTGATGGAATCGCAGGTATGTTTTCTGTTAAGACCTTTGTGTATGTCTAATGTCATGTTTTCTTTTTTTCTGGCAGGGCGCGTCACTGATGGAATCGCAGGTATGTTTTCTGTTAAGACCTTTGTGTATGTCTAATGTCATGTTTTCTTTTTTTCTGGCAGGGCGCGTCGCTGATGGAATCGCAGGTATGTTTTCTGTTAAGACCTTTGTGTATGTCTAATGTCATGTTTTCTTTTTTTCTGGCAGGGCGCGTCGCTGATGGAATCGCAGGTATGTTTTCTGTTAAGACCTTTGTGTATGTCTAATGTCATGTTTTCTTTTTTTCTGGCAGGGCGCGTCGCTGATGGAATCGCAGGTATGTTTTCTGTTAAGACCTTTGTGTATGTCTAATGTCATGTTTTCTTTTTTTCTGGCAGGGCGCGTCGCTGATGGAATCGCAGGTATGTTTTCTGTTAAGACCTTTGTGTATGTCTAATGATGCCTTTTTCTTTTTTTTCCTTTAGGTCGTGTGGCCTACAGACATTTGAGGGTATGTTTTCTGTTAAGACCTTTGTGTATGTCTAATGTCATGTTTTCTTTTTTTCTGGCAGGGCGCGTCGCTGATGGAATCGCAGGTATGTTTTCTGTCAAGACCTTTGTGTATGTCTAATGTCATGTTTTCTTTTTTTCTGGCAGGGCGCGTCACTGATGGAATCGCAGGTATGTTTTCTGTCAAGACCTTTGTGTATGTCTAATGTCATGTTTTCTTTTTTTCTGGCAGGGCGCGTCGCTGTGGAATCGCAGGTATGTTTTCTGTTAAGACCTTTGTGTATTTCTAATGATGCCTTTTTCTTTTTTTTTCCTTTAGGTCGTGTGGCCTACAGACATTTGAGGGTATGTTTTCTGTTAAGACCTTTGTGTATGTCTAATGTCATGTTTTCTTTTTTTCTGGCAGGGCGCTTCGCTGATGGAATCGCAGGTATGTTTTCTGTTAAGACCTTTTTGTATGTCTAATGTTATGTTTTCTTTTTTTCTGGCAGGGCGCGTTGCTGATGGAATCGCAGGTATGTTTTCTGTTAAGACCTTTGTGTATGTCTAATGTCATGTTTTCTTTTTTTTCTGGCAGGGCTCGTCGCTGATGGAATCGCAGGTATGTTTTCTGTTAAGACCTTTGTGTATGTCTAATGTCATGTTTTCTTTTTTTCTGGCAGGGCGCGTCGCTGATGGAATCGCAGGTATGTTTTCTGTTAAGACCTTTGTGTATGTCTAATGATGCCTTTTTCTTTTTTTTCCTTTAGGTCGTGTGGCCTACAGACATTTGAGGGTATGTTTTCTGTTAAGACCTTTGTGTATGTCTAATGTCATGTTTTCTTTTTTTCTGGCAGGGCGCGTCGCTGATGGAATCGCAGGTATGTTTTCTGTCAAGACCTTTGTGTATGTCTAATGTCATGTTTTCTTTTTTTCTGGCAGGGCGCGTCACTGATGGAATCGCAGGTATGTTTTCTGTCAAGACCTTTGTGTATGTCTAATGTCATGTTTTCTTTTTTTCTGGCAGGGCGCGTCGCTGTGGAATCGCAGGTATGTTTTCTGTTAAGACCTTTGTGTATTTCTAATGATGCCTTTTTCTTTTTTTTTCCTTTAGGTCGTGTGGCCTACAGACATTTGAGGGTATGTTTTCTGTTAAGACCTTTGTGTATGTCTAATGTCATGTTTTCTTTTTTTCTGGCAGGGCGCTTCGCTGATGGAATCGCAGGTATGTTTTCTGTTAAGACCTTTTTGTATGTCTAATGTTATGTTTTCTTTTTTTCTGGCAGGGCGCGTTGCTGATGGAATCGCAGGTATGTTTTCTGTTAAGACCTTTGTGTATGTCTAATGTCATGTTTTCTTTTTTTTCTGGCAGGGCGCGTCGCTGATGGAATCGCAGGTATGTTTTCTGTTAAGACCTTTGTGTATGTCTAATGTCATGTTTTCCTTTTTTCTGGCAGGGCGCGTCGCTGATGGAATCGCAGGTATGTTTTCTGTTAAGACCTTTGTGTATGTCTAATGTCATGTTTTCTTTTTTTCTGGCAGGGCGCGTCGCTGATGGAATCGCAGGTATGTTTTCTGTTAAGACCTTTGTGTATGTCTAATGTCATGTTTTCTTTTTTTCTGGCAGGGCGCGTCGCTGATGGAATCGCAGGTATGTTTTCTGTTAAGACCTTTGTGTATGTCTAATGTCATGTTTTCTTTTTTTCTGGCAGGGCGCGTCGGTGATGGAATCGCAGGTATGTTTTCTGTTAAGACCTTTGTGTATGTCTAATGTCATGTTTTCTTTTTTTCTGGCAGGGCGCGTCGCTGATGGAATCGCAGGTATGTTTTCTGTTAAGACCTTTGTGTATGTCTAATGTCATGTTTTCTTTTTTTTCTGGCAGGGCGCGTCGCTGATGGAATCGCAGGTATGTTTTCTGTTAAGACCTTTGTGTATGTCTAATGTCATGTTTTCTTTTTTCTGGCAGGGCGCGTCGCTGATGGAATCGCAGGTATGTTTTCTGTTAAGACCTTTGTGTATGTCTAATGATGCCTTTTTCTTTTTTTTTCCTTTAGGTCGTGTGGCCTACAGACATTTGAGGGTATGTTTTCTGTTAAGACCTTTGTGTATGTCTAATGTCATGTTTTCTTTTTTTCTGGCAGGGCGCGTCGCTGATGGAATCGCAGGTATGTTTTCTGTTAAGACCTTTGTGTATGTCTAATGTCATGTTTTCTTTTTTTCTGGCAGGGCGCGTCGCTGATGGAATCGCAGGTATGTTTTCTGTTAAGACCTTTGTGTATGTCTAATGTCATGTTTTCTTTTTTTCTGGCAGGGTGCATCACTGATGGAATCGCAGGTATGTTTTCTGTTAAGACCTTTGTGTATGTCTAATGTCATGTTTTCTTTTTTTCTGGCAGTGCGCGTCGCTGATGGAATCGCAGGTATGTTTTCTGTTAAGACCTTTGTGTATGTCTAATGTCATGTTTTCTTTTTTTCTGGCAGGGCGCGTCGCTGATGGAATCGCAGGTATGTTTTCTGTTAAGACCTTTGTGTATGTCTAATGTCATGTTTTCTTTTTTTTCTGGCAGGGCGCGTCGCTGATGGAATCGCAGGTATGTTTTCTGTTAAGACCTTTGTGTATGTCTAATGTCATGTTTTCTTTTTTTTCTGGCAGGGCGCGTCGCTGATGGAATCGCAGGTATGTTTTCTGTTAAGACCTTTGTGTATGTCTAATGTCATGTTTTCTTTTTTCTGGCAGGGCGCGTCGCTGATGGAATCGCAGGTATGTTTTCTGTTAAGACCTTTGTGTATGTCTAATGATGCCTTTTTCTTTTTTTTTTCCTTTAGGTCGTGTGGCCTACAGACATTTGAGGGTATGTTTTCTGTTAAGACCTTTGTGTATGTCTAATGTCATGTTTTCTTTTTTTCTGGCAGGGCGCGTCGCTGATGGAATCGCAGGTATGTTTTCTGTTAAGACCTTTGTGTATGTCTAATGTCATGTTTTCTTTTTTTCTGGCAGGGTGCGTCGCTGATGGAATCGCAGGTATGTTTTCTGTTAAGACCTTTGTGTATGTCTAATGTCATGTTTTCTTTTTTTCTGGCAGGGCGCGTCGCTGATGGAATCGCAGGTATGTTTTCTGTTAAGACCTTTGTGTATGTCTAATGTCATGTTTTCTTTTTTTCTGGCAGGGCGCGTCGCTGATGGAATCGCAGGTATGTTTTCTGTTAAGACCTTTGTGTATGTCTAATGTCATGTTTTCTTTTTTTCTGGCAGGGCGCGTCGCTGATGGAATCGCAGGTATGTTTTCTGTTAAGACCTTTGTGTATGTCTAATGTCATGTTTTCTTTTTTTTCTGGCAGGGCGCGTCGCTGATGGAATCGCAGGTATGTTTTCTGTTAAGACCTTTGTGTATGTCTAATGTCATGTTTTCTTTTTTCTGGCAGGGCGCGTCGCTGATGGAATCGCAGGTATGTTTTCTGTTAAGACCTTTGTGTATGTCTAATGATGCCTTTTTCTTTTTTTTTCCTTTAGGTCGTGTGGCCTACAGACATTTGAGGGTATGTTTTCTGTTAAGACCTTTGTGTATGTCTAATGTCATGTTTTCTTTTTTTCTGGCAGGGCGCGTCGCTGATGGAATCGCAGGTATGTTTTCTGTTAAGACCTTTGTGTATGTCTAATGTCATGTTTTCTTTTTTTCTGGCAGGGTGCGTCGCTGATGGAATCGCAGGTATGTTTTCTGTTAAGACCTTTGTGTATGTCTAATGTCATGTTTTCTTTTTTTCTGGCAGTGCGCGTCGCTGATGGAATCGCAGGTATGTTTTCTGTTAAGACCTTTGTGTATGTCTAATGTCATGTTTTCTTTTTTTCTGGCAGGGCGCGTCGCTGATGGAATCGCAGGTATGTTTTCTGTTAAGACCTTTGTGTATGTCTAATGTCATGTTTTCTTTTTTTCTGGCAGGGCGCGTCGCTGATGGAATCGCAGGTATGTTTTCTGTTAAGACCTTTGTGTATGTCTAATGTCATGTTTTCTTTTTTTCTGGCAGGGCGCGTCGCTGATGGAATCGCAGGTATGTTTTCTGTTCAGACCTTTGTGTATGTCTAATGTCATGTTTTCTTTTTTTCTGGCAGGGCGCGTCGCTGATGGAATCGCAGGTATGTTTTCTGTTAAGACCTTTGTGTATGTCTAATGTCATGTTTTCTTTTTTTTCTGGCAGGGCGCGTCGCTGATGGAATCGCAGGTATGTTTTCTGTTAAGACCTTTGTGTATGTCTAATGTCATGTTTTCTTTTTTTCTGGCAGGGCGCGTCGCTGATGGAATCGCAGGTATGTTTTCTGTTAAGACCTTTGTGTATGTCTAATGTCATGTTTTCTTTTTTTCTGGCAGGGCGCGTCGCTGATGGAATCGCAGGTATGTTTTCTGTTAAGACCTTTATGTATGTCTAATGTCATGTTTTCTTTTTTTTCTGGCAGGGCGCGTCGCTGATGGAATCGCAGGTATGTTTTCTGTTAAGACCTTTGTGTATGTCTAATGTCATGTTTTCTTTTTTCTGGCAGGGCACGTCGCTGATGGAATCGCAGGTATGTTTTCTGTTAAGACCTTTGTGTATGTTTAATGATGCCTTTTTGTTTTTTTTTCCTTTAGGTCGTGTGGCCTACAGACATTTGAGGGTATGTTTTCTGTTAAGACCTTTGTGTATGTCTAATGTCATGTTTTCTTTTTTTCTGGCAGGGCGCGTCGCTGATGGAATCGCAGGTATGTTTTCTGTTAAGACCTTTATGTATGTCTAATGTCATGTTTTCTTTTTTTCTGGCAGGGAGCGTCGGTGATGGAATCGCAGGTATGTTTTCTGTTAAGACCTTTGTGTATGTCTAATGTCATGTTTCCTTTTTTTCTGGCAGGGCGCGTCGCTGATGGAATCGCAGGTATGTTTTCTGTTAAGACCTTTGTGTATGTCTAATGATGCCTTTTTCTTTTTTTTTCCTTTAGGTCGTGTGGCCTACAGACATTTGAGGGTATGTTTTCTGTTAAGACCTTTATGTATGTCTAATGTCATGTTTTCTTTTTTTCTGGCAGGGCGCGTCGCTGATGGAATCGCAGGTATGTTTTCTGTTAAGACCTTTGTGTATGTCTAATGTCATGTTTTCTTTTTTTCTGGCAGGGCGCGTCGCTGATGGAATCGCAGGTATGTTTTCTGTTAAGACCTTTGTGTATGTCTAATGATGCCTTTTTCTTTTTTTTTCCTTTAGGTCGTGTGGCCTACAGACATTTGAGGGTATGTTTTCTGTTAAGACCTTTATGTATGTCTAATGTCATGTTTTCTTTTTTTCTGGCAGGGCGCGTCGCTGATGGAATCGCAGGTATGTTTTCTGTTAAGACCTTTGTGTATGTCTAATGTCATGTTTTCCTTTTTTCTGGCAGGGCGCGTCGCTGATGGAATCGCAGGTATGTTTTCTGTTAAGACCTTTGTGTATGTCTAATGTCATGTTTTCTTTTTTTCTGGCAGGGCGCGTCGCTGATGGAATCGCAGGTATGTTTTCTGTTAAGACCTTTGTGTATGTCTAATGTCATGTTTTCTTTTTTTCTGGCAGGGCGCGTCGCTGATGGAATCGCAGGTATGTTTTCTGTTAAGACCTTTGTGTATGTCTAATGTCATGTTTTCTTTTTTTCTGGCAGGGCGCGTCGCTGATGGAATCGCAGGTATGTTTTCTGTTAAGACCTTTGTGTATGTCTAATGTCATGTTTTCTTTTTTTCTGGCAGGGCGCGTCGCTGATGGAATCGCAGGTATGTTTTCTGTTAAGACCTTTGTGTATGTCTAATGTCATGTTTTCTTTTTTTTCTGGCAGGGCGCGTCGCTGATGGAATCGCAGGTATGTTTTCTGTTAAGACCTTTGTGTATGTCTAATGTCATGTTTTCTTTTTTCTGGCAGGGCGCGTCGCTGATGGAATCGCAGGTATGTTTTCTGTTAAGACCTTTGTGTATGTCTAATGATGCCTTTTTCTTTTTTTTTCCTTTAGGTCGTGTGGCCTACAGACATTTGAGGGTATGTTTTCTGTTAAGACCTTTATGTATGTCTAATGTCATGTTTTCTTTTTTTCTGGCAGGGCGCGTCGCTGATGGAATCGCAGGTATGTTTTCTGTTAAGACATTTGTGTATGTCTAATGTCATGTTTTCTTTTTTTCTGGCAGGGCGCGTCGCTGATGGAATCGCAGGTATGTTTTCTGTTAAGACCTTTGTGTATGTCTAATGATGCCTTTTTCTTTTTTTTTCCTTTAGGTCGTGTGGCCTACAGACATTTGAGGGTATGTTTTCTGTTAAGACCTTTATGTATGTCTAATGTCATGTTTTCTTTTTTTCTGGCAGGGCGCGTCGCTGATGGAATCGCAGGTATGTTTTCTGTTAAGACCTTTGTGTATGTCTAATGTCATGTTTTCCTTTTTTCTGGCAGGGCGCGTCGCTGATGGAATCGCAGGTATGTTTTCTGTTAAGACCTTTGTGTATGTCTAATGTCATGTTTTCTTTTTTTCTGGCAGGGCGCGTCGCTGATGGAATCGCAGGTATGTTTTCTGTTAAGACCTTTGTGTATGTCTAATGTCATGTTTTCTTTTTTTCTGGCAGGGCGCGTCGCTGATGGAATCGCAGGTATGTTTTCTGTTAAGACCTTTGTGTATGTCTAATGTCATGTTTTCTTTTTTTCTGGCAGGGCGCGTCGCTGATGGAATCGCAGGTATGTTTTCTGTTAAGACCTTTGTGTATGTCTAATGTCATGTTTTCTTTTTTTCTGGCAGGGCGCGTCGCTGATGGAATCGCAGGTATGTTTTCTGTTAAGACCTTTGTGTATGTCTAATGATGCCTTTTTCTTTTTTTTTCCTTTAGGTCGTGTGGCCTACAGACATTTGAGGGTATGTTTTCTGTTAAGACCTTTATGTATGTCTAATGTCATGTTTTCTTTTTTTCTGGCAGGGTGAGTCGCTGATGGAATCGCAGGTATGTTTTCTGTTAAGACCTTTGTGTATGTCTAATGTCATGTTTTCCTTTTTTCTGGCAGGGCGCGTCGCTGATGGAATCGCAGGTATGTTTTCTGTTAAGACCTTTGTGTATGTCTAATGTCATGTTTTCTTTTTTTCTGGCAGGGCGCGTCGCTGATGGAATCGCAGGTATGTTTTCTGTTAAGACCTTTGTGTATGTCTAATGTCATGTTTTCTTTTTTTCTGGCAGGGCGCGTCGCTGATGGAATCGCAGGTATGTTTTCTGTTAAGACCTTTGTGTATGTCTAATGTCATGTTTTCTTTTTTTTCTGGCAGGGCGCGTCGCTGATGGAATCGCAGGTATGTTTTCTGTTAAGACCTTTGTGTATGTCTAATGTCATGTTTTCTTTTTTCTGGCAGGGCGCGTCGCTGATGGAATCGCAGGTATGTTTTCTGTTAAGACCTTTGTGTATGTCTAATGATGCCTTTTTCTTTTTTTTTCCTTTAGGTCGTGTGGCCTACAGACATTTGAGGGTATGTTTTCTGTTAAGACCTTTATGTATGTCTAATGTCATGTTTTCTTTTTTTCTGGCAGGGCGCGTCGCTGATGGAATCGCAGGTATGTTTTCTGTTAAGACATTTGTGTATGTCTAATGTCATGTTTTCTTTTTTTCTGGCAGGGCGCGTCGCTGATGGAATCGCAGGTATGTTTTCTGTTAAGACCTTTGTGTATGTCTAATGATGCCTTTTTCTTTTTTTTTCCTTTAGGTCGTGTGGCCTACAGACATTTGAGGGTATGTTTTCTGTTAAGACCTTTATGTATGTCTAATGTCATGTTTTCTTTTTTTCTGGCAGGGCGCGTCGCTGATGGAATCGCAGGTATGTTTTCTGTTAAGACCTTTGTGTATGTCTAATGTCATGTTTTCCTTTTTTCTGGCAGGGCGCGTCGCTGATGGAATCGCAGGTATGTTTTCTGTTAAGACCTTTGTGTATGTCTAATGTCATGTTTTCTTTTTTTCTGGCAGGGCGCGTCGCTGATGGAATCGCAGGTATGTTTTCTGTTAAGACCTTTGTGTATGTCTAATGTCATGTTTTCTTTTTTTCTGGCAGGGCGCGTCGCTGATGGAATCGCAGGTATGTTTTCTGTTAAGACCTTTGTGTATGTCTAATGTCATGTTTTCTTTTTTTCTGGCAGGGCGCGTCGCTGATGGAATCGCAGGTATGTTTTCTGTTAAGACCTTTGTGTATGTCTAATGTCATGTTTTCTTTTTTTCTGGCAGGGCGCGTCGCTGATGGAATCGCAGGTATGTTTTCTGTTAAGACCTTTGTGTATGTCTAATGATGCCTTTTTCTTTTTTTTTCCTTTAGGTCGTGTGGCCTACAGACATTTGAGGGTATGTTTTCTGTTAAGACCTTTATGTATGTCTAATGTCATGTTTTCTTTTTTTCTGGCAGGGTGAGTCGCTGATGGAATCGCAGGTATGTTTTCTGTTAAGACCTTTGTGTATGTCTAATGTCATGTTTTCCTTTTTTCTGGCAGGGCGCGTCGCTGATGGAATCGCAGGTATGTTTTCTGTTAAGACCTTTGTGTATGTCTAATGTCATGTTTTCTTTTTTTCTGGCAGGGCGCGTCGCTGATGGAATCGCAGGTATGTTTTCTGTTAAGACCTTTGTGTATGTCTAATGTCATGTTTTCTTTTTTTCTGGCAGGGCGCGTCGCTGATGGAATCGCAGGTATGTTTTCTGTTAAGACCTTTGTGTATGTCTAATGTCATGTTTTCTTTTTTTTCTGGCAGGGCGCGTTGCTGATGGAATCGCAGGTATGTTTTCTGTTAAGACCTTTGTGTATGTCTAATGTCATGTTTTCTTTTTTCTGGCAGGGCACGTCGCTGATGGAATCGCAGGTATGTTTTCTGTTAAGACCTTTGTGTATGTCTAATGATGCCTTTTTGTTTTTTTTTCCTTTAGGTCGTGTGGCCTACAGACATTTGAGGGTATGTTTTCTGTTAAGACCTTTGTGTATGTCTAATGTCATGTTTTCTTTTTTTCTGGCAGGGCGCGTCGCTGATGGAATCGCAGGTATGTTTTCTGTTAAGACCTTTATGTATGTCTAATGTCATGTTTTCTTTTTTTCTGGCAGGGAGCGTCGGTGATGGAATCGCAGGTATGTTTTCTGTTAAGACCTTTGTGTATGTCTAATGTCATGTTTCCTTTTTTTCTGGCATGGCGCGTCGCTGATGGAATCGCAGGTATGTTTTCTGTTAAGACCTTTGTGTATGTCTAATGATGCCTTTTTCTTTTTTTTTCCTTTAGGTCGTGTGGCCTACAGACATTTGAGGGTATGTTTTCTGTTAAGACCTTTATGTATGTCTAATGTCATGTTTTCTTTTTTTCTGGCAGGGCGCGTCGCTGATGGAATCGCAGGTATGTTTTCTGTTAAGACCTTTGTGTATGTCTAATGTCATGTTTTCTTTTTTTCTGGCAGGGCGCGTCGCTGATGGAATCGCAGGTATGTTTTCTGTTAAGACCTTTGTGTATGTCTAATGATGCCTTTTTCTTTTTTTTTCCTTTAGGTCGTGTGGCCTACAGACATTTGAGGGTATGTTTTCTGTTAAGACCTTTATGTATGTCTAATGTCATGTTTTCTTTTTTTCTGGCAGGGCGCGTCGCTGATGGAATCGCAGGTATGTTTTCTGTTAAGACCTTTGTGTATGTCTAATGTCATGTTTTCCTTTTTTCTGGCAGGGCGCGTCGCTGATGGAATCGCAGGTATGTTTTCTGTTAAGACCTTTGTGTATGTCTAATGTCATGTTTTCTTTTTTTCTGGCAGGGCGCGTCGCTGATGGAATCGCAGGTATGTTTTCTGTTAAGACCTTTGTGTATGTCTAATGTCATGTTTTCTTTTTTTCTGGCAGGGCGCGTCGCTGATGGAATCGCAGGTATGTTTTCTGTTAAGACCTTTGTGTATGTCTAATGTCATGTTTTCTTTTTTTCTGGCAGGGCGCGTCGCTGATGGAATCGCAGGTATGTTTTCTGTTAAGACCTTTGTGTATGTCTAATGTCATGTTTTCTTTTTTTCTGGCAGGGCGCGTCGCTGATGGAATCGCAGGTATGTTTTCTGTTAAGACCTTTGTGTATGTCTAATGTCATGTTTTCTTTTTTTTCTGGCAGGGCGCGTCGCTGATGGAATCGCAGGTATGTTTTCTGTTAAGACCTTTGTGTATGTCTAATGTCATGTTTTCTTTTTTCTGGCAGGGCGCGTCGCTGATGGAATCGCAGGTATGTTTTCTGTTAAGACCTTTGTGTATGTCTAATGATGCCTTTTTCTTTTTTTTTCCTTTAGGTCGTGTGGCCTACAGACATTTGAGGGTATGTTTTCTGTTAAGACCTTTATGTATGTCTAATGTCATGTTTTCTTTTTTTCTGGCAGGGCGCGTCGCTGATGGAATCGCAGGTATGTTTTCTGTTAAGACCTTTGTGTATGTCTAATGTCATGTTTTCTTTTTTTCTGGCAGGGCGCGTCGCTGATGGAATCGCAGGTATGTTTTCTGTTAAGACCTTTGTGTATGTCTAATGATGCCTTTTTCTTTTTTTTTCCTTTAGGTCGTGTGGCCTACAGACATTTGAGGGTATGTTTTCTGTTAAGACCTTTATGTATGTCTAATGTCATGTTTTCTTTTTTTCTGGCAGGGCGCGTCGCTGATGGAATCGCAGGTATGTTTTCTGTTAAGACCTTTGTGTATGTCTAATGTCATGTTTTCCTTTTTTCTGGCAGGGCGCGTCGCTGATGGAATCGCAGGTATGTTTTCTGTTAAGACCTTTGTGTATGTCTAATGTCATGTTTTCTTTTTTTCTGGCAGGGCGCGTCGCTGATGGAATCGCAGGTATGTTTTCTGTTAAGACCTTTGTGTATGTCTAATGTCATGTTTTCTTTTTTTCTGGCAGGGCGCGTCGCTGATGGAATCGCAGGTATGTTTTCTGTTAAGACCTTTGTGTATGTCTAATGATGCCTTTTTCTTTTTTTTTCCTTTAGGTCGTGTGGCCTACAGACATTTGAGGGTATGTTTTCTGTTAAGACCTTTATGTATGTCTAATGTCATGTTTTCTTTTTTTCTGGCAGGGCGCGTCGCTGATGGAATCGCAGGTATGTTTTCTGTTAAGACCTTTGTGTATGTCTAATGTCATGTTTTCTTTTTTTCTGGCAGGGCGCGTCGCTGATGGAATCGCAGGTATGTTTTCTGTTAAGACCTTTGTGTATGTCTAATGATGCCTTTTTCTTTTTTTTTCCTTTAGGTCGTGTGGCCTACAGACATTTGAGGGTATGTTTTCTGTTAAGACCTTTATGTATGTCTAATGTCATGTTTTCTTTTTTTCTGGCAGGGCGCGTCGCTGATGGAATCGCAGGTATGTTTTCTGTTAAGACCTTTGTGTATGTCTAATGTCATGTTTTCCTTTTTTCTGGCAGGGCGCGTCGCTGATGGAATCGCAGGTATGTTTTCTGTTAAGACCTTTGTGTATGTCTAATGTCATGTTTTCTTTTTTTCTGGCAGGGCGCGTCGCTGATGGAATCGCAGGTATGTTTTCTGTTAAGACCTTTGTGTATGTCTAATGTCATGTTTTCTTTTTTTCTGGCAGGGCGCGTCGCTGATGGAATCGCAGGTATGTTTTCTGTTAAGACCTTTGTGTATGTCTAATGTCATGTTTTCTTTTTTTCTGGCAGGGCGCGTCGCTGATGGAATCGCAGGTATGTTTTCTGTTAAGACCTTTGTGTATGTCTAATGATGCCTTTTTCTTTTTTTTTCCTTTAGGTCGTGTGGCCTACAGACATTTGAGGGTATGTTTTCTGTTAAGACCTTTATGTATGTCTAATGTCATGTTTTCTTTTTTTCTGGCAGGGCGAGTCGCTGATGGAATTGCAGGTATGTTTTCTGTTAAGACCTTTGTGTATGTCTAATGTCATGTTTTCCTTTTTTCTGGCAGGGCGCGTCGCTGATGGAATCGCAGGTATGTTTTCTGTTAAGACCTTTGTGTATGTCTAATGTCATGTTTTCTTTTTTTCTGGCAGGGCGAGTCGCTGATGGAATTGCAGGTATGTTTTCTGTTAAGACCTTTGTGTATGTCTAATGTCATGTTTTCCTTTTTTCTGGCAGGGCGCGTCGCTGATGGAATCGCAGGTATGTTTTCTGTTAAGACCTTTGTGTATGTCTAATGTCATGTTTTCTTTTTTTCTGGCAGGGCGCGTCGCTGATGGAATCGCAGGTATGTTTTCTGTTAAGACCTTTGTGTATGTCTAATGTCATGTTTTCTTTTTTTCTGGCAGGGCGCGTCGCTGATGGAATCGCAGGTATGTTTTCTGTTAAGACCTTTGTGTATGTCTAATGTCATGTTTTCTTTTTTTCTGGCAGGGCGCGTCGCTGATGGAATCGCAGGTATGTTTTCTGTTAAGACCTTTGTGTATGTCTAATGATGCCTTTTTCTTTTTTTTTCCTTTAGGTCGTGTGGCCTACAGACATTTGAGGGTATGTTTTCTGTTAAGACCTTTATGTATGTCTAATGTCATGTTTTCTTTTTTTCTGGCAGGGCGAGTCGCTGATGGAATCGCAGGTATGTTTTCTGTTAAGACCTTTGTGTATGTCTCATGTCATGTTTTCCTTTTTTCTGGCAGGGCGCGTCGCTGATGGAATCGCAGGTATGTTTTCTGTTAAGACCTTTGTGTATGTCTAATGTCATGTTTTCTTTTTTTCTGGCAGGGCGCGTCGCTGATGGAATCGCAGGTATGTTTTCTGTTAAGACCTTTGTGTATGTCTAATGTCATGTTTTCTTTTTTTCTGGCAGGGCGCGTCGCTGATGGAATCGCAGGTATGTTTTCTGTTAAGACCTTTGTGTATGTCTAATGTCATGTTTTCTTTTTTTCTGGCAGGGCGCGTCGCTGATGGAATCGCAGGTATGTTTTCTGTTAAGACCTTTGTGTATGTCTAATGTCATGTTTTCTTTTTTTCTGGCAGGGCGCGTCGCTGATGGAATCGCAGGTATGTTTTCTGTTAAGACCTTTGTGTATGTCTAATGTCATGTTTTCTTTTTTTCTGGCAGGGCGCGTCACTGATGGAATCGCAGGTATGTTTTCTGTTAAGACCTTTGTGTATGTCTAATGTTATGTTTTCTTTTTTTCTGGCAGGGCGCGTCGCTGATGGAATCGCAGGTATGTTTTCTGTCAAGACCTTTGTGTATGTCTAATGTCATGTTTTCTTTTTTTCTGGCAGGGCGCGTCACTGATGGAATCGCAGGTATGTTTTCTGTCAAGACCTTTGTGTATGTCTAATGTCATGTTTTCTTTTTTTCTGGCAGGGCGCGTCGCTGTGGAATCGCAGGTATGTTTTCTGTTAAGACCTTTGTGTATTTCTAATGATGCCTTTTTCTTTTTTTTTCCTTTAGGTCGTGTGGCCTACAGACATTTGAGGGTATGTTTTCTGTTAAGACCTTTATGTATGTCTAATGTCATGTTTTCTTTTTTTCTGGCAGGGCGCGTCGCTGATGGAATCGCAGGTATGTTTTCTGTTAAGACCTTTGTGTATGTCTAATGTCATGTTTTCCTTTTTTCTGGCAGGGCGCGTCGCTGATGGAATCGCAGGTATGTTTTCTGTTAAGACCTTTGTGTATGTCTAATGTCATGTTTTCTTTTTTTCTGGCAGGGCGCGTCGCTGATGGAATCGCAGGTATGTTTTCTGTTAAGACCTTTGTGTATGTCTAATGTCATGTTTTCTTTTTTTCTGGCAGGGCGCGTCGCTGATGGAATCGCAGGTATGTTTTCTGTTAAGACCTTTGTGTATGTCTAATGTCATGTTTTCTTTTTTTCTGGCAGGGCGCGTCGCTGATGGAATCGCAGGTATGTTTTCTGTTAAGACCTTTGTGTATGTCTAATGTCATGTTTTCTTTTTTTCTGGCAGGGCGCGTCGCTGATGGAATCGCAGGTATGTTTTCTGTTAAGACCTTTGTGTATGTCTAATGTCATGTTTTCTTTTTTTTCTGGCAGGGCGCGTCGCTGATGGAATCGCAGGTATGTTTTCTGTTAAGACCTTTGTGTATGTCTAATGTCATGTTTTCTTTTTTTCTGGCAGGGCGCGTCGCTGATGGAATCGCAGGTATGTTTTCTGTTAAGACCTTTGTGTATGTCTAATGTCATGTTTTCTTTTTTTCTGGCAGGGCGCGTCGCTGATGGAATCGCAGGTATGTTTTCTGTTAAGACCTTTGTGTATGTCTAATGATGCCTTTTTCTTTTTTTTTCCTTTAGGTCGTGTGGCCTACAGACATTTGAGGGTATGTTTTCTGTTAAGACCTTTATGTATGTCTAATGTCATGTTTTCTTTTTTTCTGGCAGGGCGAGTCGCTGATGGAATCGCAGGTATGTTTTCTGTTAAGACCTTTGTGTATGTCTCATGTCATGTTTTCCTTTTTTCTGGCAGGGCGCGTCGCTGATGGAATCGCAGGTATGTTTTCTGTTAAGACCTTTGTGTATGTCTAATGTCATGTTTTCTTTTTTTCTGGCAGGGCGCGTCGCTGATGGAATCGCAGGTATGTTTTCTGTTAAGACCTTTGTGTATGTCTAATGTCATGTTTTCTTTTTTTCTGGCAGGGCGCGTCGCTGATGGAATCGCAGGTATGTTTTCTGTTAAGACCTTTGTGTATGTCTAATGTCATGTTTTCTTTTTTTCTGGCAGGGCGCGTCGCTGATGGAATCGCAGGTATGTTTTCTGTTAAGACCTTTGTGTATGTCTAATGTCATGTTTTCTTTTTTTCTGGCAGGGCGCGTCGCTGATGGAATCGCAGGTATGTTTTCTGTTAAGACCTTTGTGTATGTCTAATGTCATGTTTTCTTTTTTTCTGGCAGGGCGCGTCACTGATGGAATCGCAGGTATGTTTTCTGTTAAGACCTTTGTGTATGTCTAATGTTATGTTTTCTTTTTTTCTGGCAGGGCGCGTCGCTGATGGAATCGCAGGTATGTTTTCTGTCAAGACCTTTGTGTATGTCTAATGTCATGTTTTCTTTTTTTCTGGCAGGGCGCGTCACTGATGGAATCGCAGGTATGTTTTCTGTCAAGACCTTTGTGTATGTCTAATGTCATGTTTTCTTTTTTTCTGGCAGGGCGCGTCGCTGTGGAATCGCAGGTATGTTTTCTGTTAAGACCTTTGTGTATTTCTAATGATGCCTTTTTCTTTTTTTTTCCTTTAGGTCGTGTGGCCTACAGACATTTGAGGGTATGTTTTCTGTTAAGACCTTTATGTATGTCTAATGTCATGTTTTCTTTTTTTCTGGCAGGGCGCTTCGCTGATGGAATCGCAGGTATGTTTTCTGTTAAGACCTTTGTGTATGTCTAATGTCATGTTTTCTTTTTTTCTGGCAGGGCGCGTCACTGATGGAATCGCAGGTATGTTTTCTGTTAAGACCTTTGTGTATGTCTAATGTTATGTTTTCTTTTTTTCTGGCAGGGCGCGTCGCTGATGGAATCGCAGGTATGTTTTCTGTCAAGACCTTTGTGTATGTCTAATGTCATGTTTTCTTTTTTTCTGGCAGGGCGCGTCACTGATGGAATCGCAGGTATGTTTTCTGTCAAGACCTTTGTGTATGTCTAATGTCATGTTTTCTTTTTTTCTGGCAGGGCGCGTCGCTGTGGAATCGCAGGTATGTTTTCTGTTAAGACCTTTGTGTATTTCTAATGATGCCTTTTTCTTTTTTTTTCCTTTAGGTCGTGTGGCCTACAGACATTTGAGGGTATGTTTTCTGTTAAGACCTTTATGTATGTCTAATGTCATGTTTTCTTTTTTTCTGGCAGGGCGCGTCGCTGATGGAATCGCAGGTATGTTTTCTGTTAAGACCTTTGTGTATGTCTAATGTCATGTTTTCCTTTTTTCTGGCAGGGCGCGTCGCTGATGGAATCGCAGGTATGTTTTCTGTTAAGACCTTTGTGTATGTCTAATGTCATGTTTTCTTTTTTTCTGGCAGGGCGCGTCGCTGATGGAATCGCAGGTATGTTTTCTGTTAAGACCTTTGTGTATGTCTAATGTCATGTTTTCTTTTTTTTCTGGCAGGGCGCGTCGCTGATGGAATCGCAGGTATGTTTTCTGTTAAGACCTTTGTGTATGTCTAATGTCATGTTTTCTTTTTTCTGGCAGGGCGCGTCGCTGATGGAATCGCAGGTATGTTTTCTGTTAAGACCTTTGTGTATGTCTAATGATGCCTTTTTCTTTTTTTTTCCTTTAGGTCGTGTGGCCTACAGACATTTGAGGGTATGTTTTCTGTTAAGACCTTTATGTATGTCTAATGTCATGTTTTCTTTTTTTCTGGCAGGGCGCGTCGCTGATGGAATCGCAGGTATGTTTTCTGTTAAGACCTTTGTGTATGTCTAATGTCATGTTTTCTTTTTTTCTGGCAGGGCGCGTCGCTGATGGAATCGCAGGTATGTTTTCTGTTAAGACCTTTGTGTATGTCTAATGATGCCTTTTTCTTTTTTTTTCCTTTAGGTCGTGTGGCCTACAGACATTTGAGGGTATGTTTTCTGTTAAGACCTTTATGTATGTCTAATGTCATGTTTTCTTTTTTTCTGGCAGGGCGCGTCGCTGATGGAATCGCAGGTATGTTTTCTGTTAAGACCTTTGTGTATGTCTAATGTCATGTTTTCCTTTTTTCTGGCAGGGCGCGTCGCTGATGGAATCGCAGGTATGTTTTCTGTTAAGACCTTTGTGTATGTCTAATGTCATGTTTTCTTTTTTTCTGGCAGGGCGCGTCGCTGATGGAATCGCAGGTATGTTTTCTGTTAAGACCTTTGTGTATGTCTAATGTCATGTTTTCTTTTTTTCTGGCAGGGCGCGTCGCTGATGGAATCGCAGGTATGTTTTCTGTTAAGACCTTTGTGTATGTCTAATGTCATGTTTTCTTTTTTTCTGGCAGGGCGCGTCGCTGATGGAATCGCAGGTATGTTTTCTGTTAAGACCTTTGTGTATGTCTAATGTCATGTTTTCTTTTTTTCTGGCAGGGCGCGTCGCTGATGGAATCGCAGGTATGTTTTCTGTTAAGACCTTTGTGTATGTCTAATGATGCCTTTTTCTTTTTTTTTCCTTTAGGTCGTGTGGCCTACAGACATTTGAGGGTATGTTTTCTGTTAAGACCTTTATGTATGTCTAATGTCATGTTTTCTTTTTTTCTGGCAGGGCGAGTCGCTGATGGAATCGCAGGTATGTTTTCTGTTAAGACCTTTGTGTATGTCTCATGTCATGTTTTCCTTTTTTCTGGCAGGGCGCGTCGCTGATGGAATCGCAGGTATGTTTTCTGTTAAGACATTTGTGTATGTCTAATGTCATGTTTTCTTTTTTTCTGGCAGGGCGCGTCGCTGATGGAATCGCAGGTATGTTTTCTGTTAAGACCTTTGTGTATGTCTAATGTCATGTTTTCTTTTTTTCTGGCAGGGCGCGTCGCTGATGGAATCGCAGGTATGTTTTCTGTTAAGACCTTTGTGTATGTCTAATGTCATGTTTTCTTTTTTTCTGGCAGGGCGCGTCGCTGATGGAATCGCAGGTATGTTTTCTGTTAAGACCTTTGTGTATGTCTAATGATGCCTTTTTCTTTTTTTTTCCTTTAGGTCGTGTGGCCTACAGACATTTGAGGGTATGTTTTCTGTTAAGACCTTTATGTATGTCTAATGTCATGTTTTCTTTTTTTCTGGCAGGGCGAGTCGCTGATGGAATCGCAGGTATGTTTTCTGTTAAGACCTTTGTGTATGTCTCATGTCATGTTTTCCTTTTTTCTGGCAGGGCGCGTCGCTGATGGAATCGCAGGTATGTTTTCTGTTAAGACCTTTGTGTATGTCTAATGTCATGTTTTCTTTTTTTCTGGCAGGGCGCGTCGCTGATGGAATCGCAGGTATGTTTTCTGTTAAGACCTTTGTGTATGTCTAATGTCATGTTTTCTTTTTTTCTGGCAGGGCGCGTCGCTGATGGAATCGCAGGTATGTTTTCTGTTAAGACCTTTGTGTATGTCTAATGTCATGTTTTCTTTTTTTCTGGCAGGGCGCGTCGCTGATGGAATCGCAGGTATGTTTTCTGTTAAGACCTTTGTGTATGTCTAATGTCATGTTTTCTTTTTTTCTGGCAGGGCGCGTCGCTGATGGAATCGCAGGTATGTTTTCTGTTAAGACCTTTGTGTATGTCTAATGTCATGTTTTCTTTTTTTCTGGCAGGGCGCGTCACTGATGGAATCGCAGGTATGTTTTCTGTTAAGACCTTTGTGTATGTCTAATGTTACGTTTTCTTTTTTTCTGGCAGGGCGCGTCGCTGATGGAATCGCAGGTATGTTTTCTGTCAAGACCTTTGTGTATGTCTAATGTCATGTTTTCTTTTTTTCTGGCAGGGCGCGTCACTGATGGAATCGCAGGTATGTTTTCTGTCAAGACCTTTGTGTATGTCTAATGTCATGTTTTCTTTTTTTCTGGCAGGGCGCGTCGCTGTGGAATCGCAGGTATGTTTTCTGTTAAGACCTTTGTGTATTTCTAATGATGCCTTTTTCTTTTTTTTTCCTTTAGGTCGTGTGGCCTACAGACATTTGAGGGTATGTTTTCTGTTAAGACCTTTGTGTATGTCTAATGTCATGTTTTCTTTTTTTCTGGCAGGGCGCTTCGCTGATGGAATCGCAGGTATGTTTTTCTGTTAAGACCTTTGTGTATGTCTAATGTTATGTTTTCTTTTTTTCTGGCAGGGCGCGTTGCTGATGGAATCGCAGGTATGTTTTCTGTTAAGACCTTTGTGTATGTCTAATGTCATGTTTTCTTTTTTTTCTGGCAGGGCGCGTCGCTGATGGAATCGCAGGTATGTTTTCTGTTAAGACCTTTGTGTATGTCTAATGTCATGTTTTCCTTTTTTCTGGCAGGGCGCGTCGCTGATGGAATCGCAGGTATGTTTTCTGTTAAGACCTTTGTGTATGTCTAATGTCATGTTTTCTTTTTTTCTGGCAGGGCGCGTCGGTGATGGAATCGCAGGTATGTTTTCTGTTAAGACCTTTGTGTATGTCTAATGTCATGTTTTCTTTTTTTCTGGCAGGGCGCGTCGCTGATGGAATCGCAGGTATGTTTTCTGTTAAGACCTTTGTGTATGTCTAATGATGCCTTTTTCTTTTTTTTTCCTTTAGGTCGTGTGGCCTACAGACATTTGAG
The DNA here is from genome assembly GCF_036588685.1 of Mytilus trossulus. NCBI lineage: Eukaryota > Metazoa > Mollusca > Bivalvia > Mytilida > Mytilidae > Mytilus > Mytilus trossulus. Next base: position 235,028 of record NW_026963329.1, read on the forward strand.
GGTATGTTTTCTGTTAAGACCTTTATGTATGTCTAATGTCATGTTTTCTTTTTTTCTGGCAGGGCGCGTCGCTGATGGAATCGCAGGTATGTTTTCTGTTAAGACCTTTGTGTATGTCTAATGTCATGTTTTCTTTTTTTCTGGCAGGGTGCGTCGCTGATGGAATCGCAGGTATGTTTTCTGTTAAGACCTTTGTGTATGTCTAATGTCATGTTTTCTTTTTTTCTGGCAGGGCGCGTCGCTGATGGAATCGCAGGTATGTTTTCTGTTAAGACCTTTGTGTATGTCTAATGTCATGTTTTCTTTTTTTTCTGGCAGGGCGCGTCGCTGATGGAATCGCAGGTATGTTTTCTGTTAAGACCTTTGTGTATGTCTAATGTCATGTTTTCTTTTTTCTGGCAGGGCGCGTCGCTGATGGAATCGCAGGTATGTTTTCTGTTAAGACCTTTGTGTATGTCTAATGATGCCTTTTTCTTTTTTTTTCCTTTAGGTCGTGTGGCCTACAGACATTTGAGGGTATGTTTTCTGTTAAGACCTTTGTGTATGTCTAATGTCATGTTTTCTTTTTTTCTGGCAGGGCGCGTCGCTGATGGAATCGCAGGTATGTTTTCTGTTAAGACCTTTGTGTATGTCTAATGTCATGTTTTCTTTTTTTCTGGCAGGGTGCGTCGCTGATGGAATCGCAGGTATGTTTTCTGTTAAGACCTTTGTGTATGTCTAATGTCATGTTTTCTTTTTTTCTGGCAGTGCGCGTCGCTGATGGAATCGCAGGTATGTTTTCTGTTAAGACCTTTGTGTATGTCTAATGTCATGTTTTCTTTTTTTCTGGCAGGGCGCGTCGCTGATGGAATTGCAGGTATGTTTTCTGTTAAGACCTTTGTGTATGTCTAATGATGCCTTTTTCTTTTTTTTCCTTTAGGTCGTGTGGCCTACAGACATTTGAGGGTATGTTTTCTGTTAAGACCTTTGTGTATGTCTAATGTCATGTTTTCTTTTTTTCTGGCAGGGCGCGTCGCTGATGGAATCGCAGGTATGTTTTCTGTCAAGACCTTTGTGTATGTCTAATGTCATGTTTTCTTTTTTTCTGGCAGGGCGCGTCACTGATGGAATCGCAGGTATGTTTTCTGTCAAGACCTTTGTGTATGTCTAATGTCATGTTTTCTTTTTTTCTGGCAGGGCGCGTCGCTGTGGAATCGCAGGTATGTTTTCTGTTAAGACCTTTGTGTATTTCTAATGATGCCTTTTTCTTTTTTTTTCCTTTAGGTCGTGTGGCCTACAGACATTTGAGGGTATGTTTTCTGTTAAGACCTTTGTGTATGTCTAATGTCATGTTTTCTTTTTTTCTGGCAGGGCGCTTCGCTGATGGAATCGCAGGTATGTTTTCTGTTAAGACCTTTTTGTATGTCTAATGTTATGTTTTCTTTTTTTCTGGCAGGGCGCGTTGCTGATGGAATCGCAGGTATGTTTTCTGTTAAGACCTTTGTGTATGTCTAATGTCATGTTTTCTTTTTTTTCTGGCAGGGCGCGTCGCTGATGGAATCGCAGGTATGTTTTCTGTTAAGACCTTTGTGTATGTCTAATGTCATGTTTTCCTTTTTTCTGGCAGGGCGCGTCGCTGAAGGAATCGCAGGTATGTTTTCTGTTAAGACCTTTGTGTATGTCTAATGTCATGTTTTCTTTTTTTCTGGCAGGGCGCGTCGCTGATGGAATCGCAGGTTTGTTTTTCTGTTAAGACCTTTGTGTATGTCTAATGTCATGTTTTCTTTTTTTCTGGCAGGGCGCGTCGCTGATGGAATCGCAGGTATGTTTTCTGTTAAGACCTTTGTGTATGTCTAATGTCATGTTTTCTTTTTTTCTGGCAGGGCGCGTCGGTGATGGAATCGCAGGTATGTTTTCTGTTAAGACCTTTGTGTATGTCTAATGTCATGTTTTCTTTTTTTCTGGCAGGGCGCGTCGCTGATGGAATCGCAGGTATGTTTTCTGTTAAGACCTTTGTGTATGTCTAATGATGCCTTTTTCTTTTTTTTTCCTTTAGGTCGTGTGGCCTACAGACATTTGAGGGTATGTTTTCTGTTAAGACCTTTATGTATGTCTAATGTCATGTTTTCTTTTTTTCTGGCAGGGCGCGTCGCTGATGGAATCGCAGGTATGTTTTCTGTTAAGACCTTTGTGTATGTCTAATGTCATGTTTTCTTTTTTTCTGGCAGGGTGCGTCGCTGATGGAATCGCAGGTATGTTTTCTGTTAAGACCTTTGTGTATGTCTAATGTCATGTTTTCTTTTTTTCTGGCAGGGCGCGTCGCTGATGGAATCGCAGGTATGTTTTCTGTTAAGACCTTTGTGTATGTCTAATGTCATGTTTTCTTTTTTTCTGGCAGGGCGCGTCGCTGATGGAATCGCAGGTATGTTTTCTGTTAAGACCTTTGTGTATGTCTAATGTCATGTTTTCTTTTTTTCTGGCAGGGCGCGTCGCTGATGGAATCGCAGGTATGTTTTCTGTTAAGACCTTTGTGTATGTCTAATGTCATGTTTTCTTTTTTTTCTGGCAGGGCGCGTCGCTGATGGAATCGCAGGTATGTTTTCTGTTAAGACCTTTGTGTATGTCTAATGTCATGTTTTCTTTTTTCTGGCAGGGCACGTCGCTGATGGAATCGCAGGTATGTTTTCTGTTAAGACCTTTGTGTATGTCTAATGATGCCTTTTTCTTTTTTTTTCCTTTAGGTCGTGTGGCCTATAGACATTTGAGGGTATGTTTTCTGTTAAGACCTTTATGTATGTCTAATGTCATGTTTTCTTTTTTTCTGGCAGGGCGCGTCGCTGATGGAATCGCAGGTATGTTTTCTGTTAAGACCTTTGTGTATGTCTAATGTCATGTTTTCTTTTTTTCTGGCAGGGCGCGTCGCTGATGGAATCGCAGGTATGTTTTCTGTTAAGACCTTTGTGTATGTCTAATGATGCCTTTTTCTTTTTTTTTCCTTTAGGTCGTGTGGCCTACAGACATTTGAGGGTATGTTTTCTGTTAAGACCTTTATGTATGTCTAATGTCATGTTTTCTTTTTTTCTGGCAGGGCGCGTCGCTGATGGAATCGCAGGTATGTTTTCTGTTAAGACCTTTGTGTATGTCTAATGTCATGTTTTCCTTTTTTCTGGCAGGGCGCGTCGCTGATGGAATCGCAGGTATGTTTTCTGTTAAGACCTTTGTGTATGTCTAATGTCATGTTTTCTTTTTTTCTGGCAGGGCGCGTCGCTGATGGAATCGCAGGTATGTTTTCTGTTAAGACCTTTGTGTATGTCTAATGTCATGTTTTCTTTTTTTCTGGCAGGGCGCGTCGCTGATGGAATCGCAGGTATGTTTTCTGTTAAGACCTTTGTGTATGTCTAATGTCATGTTTTCTTTTTTTCTGGCAGGGCGCGTCGCTGATGGAATCGCAGGTATGTTTTCTGTTAAGACCTTTGTGTATGTCTAATATCATGTTTTCTTTTTTTCTGGCAGGGCGCGTCGCTGATGGAATCGCAGGTATGTTTTCTGTTAAGACCTTTGTGTATGTCTAATGTCATGTTTTCTTTTTTTTCTGGCAGGGCGCGTCGCTGATGGAATCGCAGGTATGTTTTCTGTTAAGACCTTTGTGTATGTCTAATGTCATGTTTTCTTTTTTCTGGCAGGGCGCGTCGCTGATGGAATCGCAGGTATGTTTTCTGTTAAGACCTTTGTGTATGTCTAATGATGCCTTTTTCTTTTTTTTTCCTTTAGGTCGTGTGGCCTACAGACATTTGAGGGTATGTTTTCTGTTAAGACCTTTGTGTATGTCTAATGTCATGTTTTCTTTTTTTCTGGCAGGGCGCGTCGCTGATGGAATCGCAGGTATGTTTTCTGTTAAGACCTTTGTGTATGTCTAATGTCATGTTTTCTTTTTTTCTGGCAGGGTGCGTCGCTGATGGAATCGCAGGTATGTTTTCTGTTAAGACCTTTGTGTATGTCTAATGTCATGTTTTCTTTTTTCTGGCAGGGCGCGTCGCTGATGGAATCGCAGGTATGTTTTCTGTTAAGACCTTTGTGTATGTCTAATGTCATGTTTTCTTTTTTTCTGGCAGTGCGCGTCGCTGATGGAATCGCAGGTATGTTTTCTGTTAAGACCTTTGTGTATGTCTAATGTCATGTTTTCTTTTTTTCTGGCAGGGCGCGTCGCTGATGGAATCGCAGGTATGTTTTCTGTTAAGACCTTTGTGTATGTCTAATGTCATGTTTTCTTTTTTTTCTGGCAGGGCGCGTCGCTGATGGAATCACAGGTATGTTTTCTGTTAAGACCTTTGTGTATGTCTAATGTCATGTTTTCTTTTTTCTGGCAGGGCACGTCGCTGATGGAATCGCAGGTATGTTTTCTGTTAAGACCTTTGTGTATGTCTAATGATGCCTTTTTTTTTTTTTTTCCTTTAGGTCGTGTGGCCTACAGACATTTGAGGGTATGTTTTCTGTTAAGACCTTTGTGTATGTCTAATGTCATGTTTTCTTTTTTTCTGGCAGGGCGCGTCGCTGATGGAATCGCAGGTATGTTTTCTGTTAAGACCTTTATGTATGTCTAATGTCATGTTTTCTTTTTTTCTGGCAGGGAGCGTCGGTGATGGAATCGCAGGTATGTTTTCTGTTAAGACCTTTGTGTATGTCTAATGTCATGTTTCCTTTTTTTCTGGCAGGGCGCGTCGCTGATGGAATCGCAGGTATGTTTTCTGTTAAGACCTTTGTGTATGTCTAATGATGCCTTTTTCTTTTTTTTTCCTTTAGGTCGTGTGGCCTACAGACATTTGAGGGTATGTTTTCTGTTAAGACCTTTATGTATGTCTAATGTCATGTTTTCTTTTTTTCTGGCAGGGCGCGTCGCTGATGGAATCGCAGGTATGTTTTCTGTTAAGACCTTTGTGTATGTCTAATGTCATGTTTTCTTTTTTTCTGGCAGGGCGCGTCGCTGATGGAATCGCAGGTATGTTTTCTGTTAAGACCTTTGTGTATGTCTAATGATGCCTTTTTCTTTTTTTTTCCTTTAGGTCGTGTGGCCTACAGACATTTGAGGGTATGTTTTCTGTTAAGACCTTTATGTATGTCTAATGTCATGTTTTCTTTTTTTCTGGCAGGGCGCGTCGCTGATGGAATCGCAGGTATGTTTTCTGTTAAGACCTTTGTGTATGTCTAATGTCATGTTTTCCTTTTTTCTGGCAGGGCGCGTCGCTGATGGAATCGCAGGTATGTTTTCTGTTAAGACCTTTGTGTATGTCTAATGTCATGTTTTCTTTTTTTCTGGCAGGGCGCGTCGCTGATGGAATCGCAGGTATGTTTTCTGTTAAGACCTTTGTGTATGTCTAATGTCATGTTTTCTTTTTTTCTGGCAGGGCGCGTCGCTGATGGAATCGCAGGTATGTTTTCTGTTAAGACCTTTGTGTATGTCTAATGTCATGTTTTCTTTTTTTCTGGCAGGGCGCGTCGCTGATGGAATCGCAGGTATGTTTTCTGTTAAGACCTTTGTGTATGTCTAATGTCATGTTTTCTTTTTTTTCTGGCAGGGCGCGTCGCTGATGGAATCGCAGGTATGTTTTCTGTTAAGACCTTTGTGTATGTCTAATGATGCCTTTTTCTTTTTTTTTCCTTTAGGTCGTGTGGCCTACAGACATTTGAGGGTATGTTTTCTGTTAAGACCTTTATGTATGTCTAATGTCATGTTTTCTTTTTTTCTGGCAGGGCGAGTCGCTGATGGAATCGCAGGTATGTTTTCTGTTAAGACCTTTGTGTATGTCTAATGTCATGTTTTCCTTTTTTCTGGCAGGGCGCGTCGCTGATGGAATCGCAGGTATGTTTTCTGTTAAGACCTTTGTGTATGTCTAATGTCATGTTTTCTTTTTTTCTGGCAGGGCGCGTCGCTGATGGAATCGCAGGTATGTTTTCTGTTAAGACCTTTGTGTATGTCTAATGTCATGTTTTCTTTTTTTCTGGCAGGGCGCGTCGCTGATGGAATCGCAGGTATGTTTTCTGTTAAGACCTTTGTGTATGTCTAATGTCATGTTTTCTTTTTTTCTGGCAGGGCGCGTCGCTGATGGAATCGCAGGTATGTTTTCTGTTAAGACCTTTGTGTATGTCTAATGATGCCTTTTTCTTTTTTTTTCCTTTAGGTCGTGTGGCCTACAGACATTTGAGGGTATGTTTTCTGTTAAGACCTTTATGTATGTCTAATGTCATGTTTTCTTTTTTTCTGGCAGGGCGAGTCGCTGATGGAATCGCAGGTATGTTTTCTGTTAAGACCTTTGTGTATGTCTCATGTCATGTTTTCCTTTTTTCTGGCAGGGCGCGTCGCTGATGGAATCGCAGGTATGTTTTCTGTTAAGACCTTTGTGTATGTCTAATGTCATGTTTTCTTTTTTTCTGGCAGGGCGCGTCGCTGATGGAATCGCAGGTATGTTTTCTGTTAAGACCTTTGTGTATGTCTAATGTCATGTTTTCTTTTTTTCTGGCAGGGCGCGTCGCTGATGGAATCGCAGGTATGTTTTCTGTTAAGACCTTTGTGTATGTCTAATGTCATGTTTTCTTTTTTTCTGGCAGGGCGCGTCGCTGATGGAATCGCAGGTATGTTTTCTGTTAAGACCTTTGTGTATGTCTAATGTCATGTTTTCTTTTTTTCTGGCAGGGCGCGTCGCTGATGGAATCGCAGGTATGTTTTCTGTCAAGACCTTTGTGTATGTCTAATGTCATGTTTTCTTTTTTTCTGGCAGGGCGCGTCACTGATGGAATCGCAGGTATGTTTTCTGTCAAGACCTTTGTGTATGTCTAATGTCATGTTTATTTTTTTTCTGGCAGGGCGCGTCGCTGTGGAATCGCAGGTATGTTTTCTGTTAAGACCTTTGTGTATTTCTAATGATGCCTTTTTCTTTTTTTTTCCTTTAGGTCGTGTGGCCTACAGACATTTGAGGATATGTTTTCTGTTAAGACCTTTGTGTATGTCTAATGTCATGTTTTCTTTTTTTCTGGCAGGGCGCTTCGCTGATGGAATCGCAGGTATGTTTTCTGTTAAGACCTTTGTGTATGTCTAATGTTATGTTTTCTTTTTTTCTGGCAGGGCGCGTTGCTGATGGAATCGCAGGTATGTTTTCTGTTAAGACCTTTGTGTATGTCTAATGTCATGTTTTCTTTTTTTTCTGGCAGGGCGCGTCGCTGATGGAATCGCAGGTATGTTTTCTGTTAAGACCTTTGTGTATGTCTAATGTCATGTTTTCCTTTTTTCTGGCAGGGCGCGTCGCTGATGGAATCGCAGGTATGTTTTCTGTTAAGACCTTTGTGTATGTCTAATGTCATGTTTTCTTTTTTTCTGGCAGGGTGCGTCGGTGATGGAATCGCAGGTATGTTTTCTGTTAAGACCTTTGTGTATGTCTAATGTCATGTTTTCTTTTTTTCTGGCAGGGCGCGTCGCTGATGGAATCGCAGGTATGTTTTCTGTTAAGACCTTTGTGTATGTCTAATGATGCCTTTTTCTTTTTTTTTCCTTTAGGTCGTGTGGCCTACAGACATTTGAGGGTATGTTTTCTGTTAAGACCTTTATGTATGTCTAATGTCATGTTTTCTTTTTTTCTGGCAGGGCGCGTCGCTGATGGAATCGCAGGTATGTTTTCTGTTAAGACCTTTGTGTATGTCTAATGTCATGTTTTCTTTTTTTCTGGCAGGGTGCGTCGCTGATGGAATCGCAGGTATGTTTTCTGTTAAGACCTTTGTGTATGTCTAATGTCATGTTTTCTTTTTTTCTGGCAGGGCGCGTCGCTGATGGAATCGCAGGTATGTTTTCTGTTAAGACCTTTGTGTATGTCTAATGTCATGTTTTCTTTTTTTTCTGGCAGGGCGCGTCGCTGATGGAATCGCAGGTATGTTTTCTGTTAAGACCTTTGTGTATGTCTAATGTCATGTTTTCTTTTTTCTGGCAGGGCGCGTCGCTGATGGAATCGCAGGTATGTTTTCTGTTAAGACCTTTGTGTATGTCTAATGATGCCTTTTTCTTTTTTTTTCCTTTAGGTCGTGTGGCCTACAGACATTTGAGGGTATGTTTTCTGTTAAGACCTTTGTGTATGTCTAATGTCATGTTTTCTTTTTTTCTGGCAGGGCGCGTCGCTGATGGAATCGCAGGTATGTTTTCTGTTAAGACCTTTGTGTATGTCTAATGTCATGTTTTCTTTTTTTCTGGCAGGGTGCGTCGCTGATGGAATCGCAGGTATGTTTTCTGTTAAGACCTTTGTGTATGTCTAATGTCATGTTTTCTTTTTTTCTGGCAGTGCGCGTCGCTGATGGAATCGCAGGTATGTTTTCTGTTAAGACCTTTGTGTATGTCTAATGTCATGTTTTCTTTTTTTCTGGCAGGGCGCGTCGCTGATGGAATCGCAGGTATGTTTTCTGTTAAGACCTTTGTGTATGTCTAATGATGCCTTTTTCTTTTTTTTCCTTTAGGTCGTGTGGCCTACAGACATTTGAGGGTATGTTTTCTGTTAAGACCTTTGTGTATGTCTAATGTCATGTTTTCTTTTTTTCTGGCAGGGCGCGTCGCTGATGGAATCGCAGGTATGTTTTCTGTCAAGACCTTTGTGTATGTCTAATGTCATGTTTTCTTTTTTTCTGGCAGGGCGCGTCACTGATGGAATCGCAGGTATGTTTTCTGTCAAGACCTTTGTGTATGTCTAATGTCATGTTTTCTTTTTTTCTGGCAGGGCGCGTCGCTGTGGAATCGCAGGTATGTTTTCTGTTAAGACCTTTGTGTATTTCTAATGATGCCTTTTTCTTTTTTTTTCCTTTAGGTCGTGTGGCCTACAGACATTTGAGGGTATGTTTTCTGTTAAGACCTTTGTGTATGTCTAATGTCATGTTTTCTTTTTTTCTGGCAGGGCACTTCGCTGATGGAATCGCAGGTATGTTTTCTGTTAAGACCTTTTTGTATGTCTAATGTTATGTTTTCTTTTTTTCTGGCAGGGCGCGTTGCTGATGGAATCGCAGGTATGTTTTCTGTTAAGACCTTTGTGTATGTCTAATGTCATGTTTTCTTTTTTTTCTGGCAGGGCGCGTCGCTGATGGAATCGCAGGTATGTTTTCTGTTAAGACCTTTGTGTATGTCTAATGTCATGTTTTCCTTTTTTCTGGCAGGGCGCGTCGCTGAAGGAATCGCAGGTATGTTTTCTGTTAAGACCTTTGTGTATGTCTAATGTCATGTTTTCTTTTTTTCTGGCAGGGCGCGTAGCTGATGGAATCGCAGGTATGTTTTCTGTTAAGACCTTTGTGTATGTCTAATGTCATGTTTTCTTTTTTTCTGGCAGGGCGCGTCGCTGATGGAATCGCAGGTATGTTTTCTGTTAAGACCTTTGTGTATGTCTAATGTCATGTTTTCTTTTTTTCTGGCAGGGCGCGTCGGTGATGGAATCGCAGGTATGTTTTCTGTTAAGACCTTTGTGTATGTCTAATGTCATGTTTTCTTTTTTTCTGGCAGGGCGCGTCGCTGATGGAATCGCAGGTATGTTTTCTGTTAAGACCTTTGTGTATGTCTAATGATGCCTTTTTCTTTTTTTTTCCTTTAGGTCGTGTGGCCTACAGACATTTGAGGGTATGTTTTCTGTTAAGACCTTTATGTATGTCTAATGTCATGTTTTCTTTTTTTCTGGCAGGGCGCGTCGCTGATGGAATCGCAGGTATGTTTTCTGTTAAGACCTTTGTGTATGTCTAATGTCATGTTTTCTTTTTTTCTGGCAGGGTGCGTCGCTGATGGAATCGCAGGTATGTTTTCTGTTAAGACCTTTGTGTATGTCTAATGTCATGTTTTCTTTTTTTCTGGCAGGGCGCGTCGCTGATGGAATCGCAGGTATGTTTTCTGTTAAGACCTTTGTGTATGTCTAATGTCATGTTTTCTTTTTTTTCTGGCAGGGCGCGTCGCTGATGGAATCGCAGGTATGTTTTCTGTTAAGACCTTTGTGTATGTCTAATGTCATGTTTTCTTTTTTCTGGCAGGGCGCGTCGCTGATGGAATCGCAGGTATGTTTTCTGTTAAGACCTTTGTGTATGTCTAATGATGCCTTTTTCTTTTTTTTTCCTTTAGGTCGTGTGGCCTACAGACATTTGAGGGTATGTTTTCTGTTAAGACCTTTGTGTATGTCTAATGTCATGTTTTCTTTTTTTCTGGCAGGGCGCGTCGCTGATGGAATCGCAGGTATGTTTTCTGTTCAGACCTTTGTGTATGTCTAATGTCATGTTTTCTTTTTTTCTGGCAGGGCGCGTCGCTGATGGAATCGCAGGTATGTTTTCTGTTCAGACCTTTGTGTATGTCTAATGTCATGTTTTCTTTTTTTCTGGCAGGGCGCGTCGCTGATGGAATCGCAGGTATGTTTTCTGTTAAGACCTTTGTGTATGTCTAATGTCATGTTTTCTTTTTTTTCTGGCAGGGCGCGTCGCTGATGGAATCGCAGGTATGTTTTCTGTTAAGACCTTTGTGTATGTCTAATGTCATGTTTTCTTTTTTTTCTGGCAGGGCGCGTCGCTGATGGAATCGCAGGTATGTTTTCTGTTAAGACCTTTGTGTATGTCTAATGTCATGTTTTCTTTTTTTCTGGCAGGGCGCGTCGCTGATGGAATTGCAGGTATGTTTTCTGTTAAGACCTTTGTGTATGTCTAATGATGCCTTTTTCTTTTTTTTTCCTTTAGGTCGTGTGGCCTACAGACATTTGAGGGTATGTTTTCTGTTAAGAACTTTGTGTATGTCTAATGTCATGTTTTCTTTTTTTCTGGCAGGGCGCGTCGCTGATGGAATCGCAGGTATGTTTTCTGTTAAGACCTTTGTGTATGTCTAATGTCATGTTTTCTTTTTTTCTGGCAGGGCGCGTCGCTGATGGAATCGCAGGTATGTTTTCTGTTAAGACCTTTGTGTATGTCTAATGTCATGTTTTCTTTTTTTCTGGCAGGGTGCGTCGCTGATGGAATCGCAGGTATGTTTTCTGTTAAGACCTTTGTGTATGTCTAATGTCATGTTTTCTTTTTTTCTGGCAGTGCGCGTCGCTGATGGAATCGCAGGTATGTTTTCTGTTAAGACCTTTGTGTATGTCTAATGTCATGTTTTCTTTTTTTTCTGGCAGGGCGCGTCGCTGATGGAATCGCAGGTATGTTTTCTGTTAAGACCTTTGTGTATGTCTAATGTCATGTTTTCTTTTTTTTCTGGCAGGGCGCGTCGCTGATGGAATCGCAGGTATGTTTTCTGTTAAGACCTTTGTGTATGTCTAATGTCATGTTTTCTTTTTTCTGGCAGGGCGCGTCGCTGATGGAATCGCAGGTATGTTTTCTGTTAAGACCTTTGTGTATGTCTAATGATGCCTTTTTCTTTTTTTTTCCTTTAGGTCGTGTGGCCTACAGACATTTGAGGGTATGTTTTCTGTTAAGACCTTTGTGTATGTCTAATGTCATGTTTTCTTTTTTTCTGGCAGGGCGCGTCGCTGATGGAATCGCAGGTATGTTTTCTGTTAAGACCTTTGTGTATGTCTAATGTCATGTTTTCTTTTTTTCTGGCAGGGTGCGTCGCTGATGGAATCGCAGGTATGTTTTCTGTTAAGACCTTTGTGTATGTCTAATGTCATGTTTTCTTTTTTTCTGGCAGGGCGCGTCGCTGATGGAATCGCAGGTATGTTTTCTGTTAAGACCTTTGTGTATGTCTAATGTCATGTTTTCTTTTTTTCTGGCAGGGCGCGTCGCTGATGGAATCGCAGGTATGTTTTCTGTTAAGACCTTTGTGTATGTCTAATGTCATGTTTTCTTTTTTTCTGGCAGGGCGCGTCGCTGATGGAATCGCAGGTATGTTTTCTGTTAAGACCTTTGTGTATGTCTAATGTCATGTTTTCTTTTTTTTCTGGCAGGGCGCGTCGCTGATGGAATCGCAGGTATGTTTTCTGTTAAGACCTTTGTGTATGTCTAATGTCATGTTTTCTTTTTTCTGGCAGGGCGCGTCGCTGATGGAATCGCAGGTATGTTTTCTGTTAAGACCTTTGTGTATGTCTAATGATGCCTTTTTCTTTTTTTTTCCTTTAGGTCGTGTGGCCTACAGACATTTGAGGGTATGTTTTCTGTTAAGACCTTTGTGTATGTCTAATGTCATGTTTTCTTTTTTTCTGGCAGGGCGCGTCGCTGATGGAATCGCAGGTATGTTTTCTGTTAAGACCTTTGTGTATGTCTAATGTCATGTTTTCTTTTTTTTCTGGCAGGGCGCGTCGCTGATGGAATCGCAGGTATGTTTTCTGTTAAGACCTTTGTGTATGTCTAATGTCATGTTTTCTTTTTTCTGGCAGGGCGCGTCGCTGATGGAATCGCAGGTATGTTTTCTGTTAAGACCTTTGTGTATGTCTAATGATGCCTTTTTCTTTTTTTTTCCTTTAGGTCGTGTGGCCTACAGACATTTGAGGGTATGTTTTCTGTTAAGACCTTTGTGTATGTCTAATGTCATGTTTTCTTTTTTTCTGGCAGGGCGCGTCGCTGATGGAATCGCAGGTATGTTTTCTGTTAAGACCTTTGTGTATGTCTAATGTCATGTTTTCTTTTTTTTCTGGCAGGGCGCGTCGCTGATGGAATCGCAGGTATGTTTTCTGTTAAGACCTTTGTGTATGTCTAATGTCATGTTTTCTTTTTTCTGGCAGGGCGCGTCGCTGATGGAATCGCAGGTATGTTTTCTGTTAAGACCTTTGTGTATGTCTAATGATGCCTTTTTCTTTTTTTTTCCTTTAGGTCGTGTGGCCTACAGACATTTGAGGGTATGTTTTCTGTTAAGACCTTTGTGTATGTCTAATGTCATGTTTTCTTTTTTTCTGGCAGGGCGCGTCGCTGATGGAATCGCAGGTATGTTTTCTGTTAAGACCTTTGTGTATGTCTAATGTCATGTTTTCTTTTTTTCTGGCAGGGTGCGTCGCTGATGGAATCGCAGGTATGTTTTCTGTTAAGACCTTTGTGTATGTCTAATGTCATGTTTTCTTTTTTTCTGGCAGTGCGCGTCGCTGATGGAATCGCAGGTATGTTTTCTGTTAAGACCTTTGTGTATGTCTAATGTCATGTTTTCTTTTTTTCTGGCAGGGCGCGTCGCTGATGGAATCGCAGGTATGTTTTCTGTTAAGACCTTTGTGTATGTCTAATGTCATGTTTTCTTTTTTTCTGGCAGGGCGCGTCGCTGATGGAATCGCAGGTATGTTTTCTGTTAAGACCTTTGTGTATGTCTAATGTCATGTTTTCTTTTTTTCTGGCAGGGCGCGTCGCTGATGGAATCGCAGGTATGTTTTCTGTTCAGACCTTTGTGTATGTCTAATGTCATGTTTTCTTTTTTTCTGGCAGGGCGCGTCGCTGATGGAATCGCAGGTATGTTTTCTGTTAAGACCTTTGTGTATGTCTAATGTCATGTTTTCTTTTTTTTCTGGCAGGGCGCGTCGCTGATGGAATCGCAGGTATGTTTTCTGTTAAGACCTTTGTGTATGTCTAATGTCATGTTTTCTTTTTTTCTGGCAGGGCGCGTCGCTGATGGAATTGCAGGTATGTTTTCTGTTAAGACCTTTGTGTATGTCTAATGATGCCTTTTTCTTTTTTTTTCCTTTAGGTCGTGTGGCCTACAGACATTTGAGGGTATGTTTTCTGTTAAGACCTTTGTGTATGTCTAATGTCATGTTTTCTTTTTTTCTGGCAGGGCGCGTCGCTGATGGAATCGCAGGTATGTTTTCTGTTAAGACCTTTGTGTATGTCTAATGTCATGTTTTCTTTTTTTCTGGCAGGGCGCGTCGCTGATGGAATCGCAGGTATGTTTTCTGTTAAGACCTTTGTGTATGTCTAATGTCATGTTTTCTTTTTTTCTGGCAGGGTGCGTCGCTGATGGAATCGCAGGTATGTTTTCTGTTAAGACCTTTGTGTATGTCTAATGTCATGTTTTCTTTTTTTCTGGCAGGGTGCGTCGCTGATGGAATCGCAGGTATGTTTTCTGTTAAGACCTTTGTGTATGTCTAATGTCATGTTTTCTTTTTTTCTGGCAGGGCGCGTCGCTGATGGAATCGCAGGTATGTTTTCTGTTAAGACCTTTGTGTATGTCTAATGTCATGTTTTCTTTTTTTCTGGCAGGGCGCGTCGCTGATGGAATCGCAGGTATGTTTTCTGTTAAGACCTTTGTGTATGTCTAATGTCATGTTTTCTTTTTTTCTGGCAGGGCGCGTCGCTGATGGAATCGCAGGTATGTTTTCTGTTAAGACCTTTGTGTATGTCTAATGATGCCTTTTTCTTTTTTTTTCCTTTAGGTCGTGTGGCCTACAGACATTTGAGGGTATGTTTTCTGTTAAGACCTTTATGTATGTCTAATGTCATGTTTTCTTTTTTTCTGGCAGGGCGAGTCGCTGATGGAATTGCAGGTATGTTTTCTGTTAAGACCTTTGTGTATGTCTAATGTCATGTTTTCCTTTTTTCTGGCAGGGCGCGTCGCTGATGGAATCGCAGGTATGTTTTCTGTTAAGACCTTTGTGTATGTCTAATGTCATGTTTTCTTTTTTTCTGGCAGGGCGAGTCGCTGATGGAATTGCAGGTATGTTTTCTGTTAAGACCTTTGTGTATGTCTAATGTCATGTTTTCCTTTTTTCTGGCAGGGCGCGTCGCTGATGGAATCGCAGGTATGTTTTCTGTTAAGACCTTTGTGTATGTCTAATGTCATGTTTTCTTTTTTTCTGGCAGGGCGCGTCGCTGATGGAATCGCAGGTATGTTTTCTGTTAAGACCTTTGTGTATGTCTAATGTCATGTTTTCTTTTTTTCTGGCAGGGCGCGTCGCTGATGGAATCGCAGGTATGTTTTCTGTTAAGACCTTTGTGTATGTCTAATGTCATGTTTTCTTTTTTTCTGGCAGGGCGCGTCGCTGATGGAATCGCAGGTATGTTTTCTGTTAAGACCTTTGTGTATGTCTAATGATGCCTTTTTCTTTTTTTTTCCTTTAGGTCGTGTGGCCTACAGACATTTGAGGGTATGTTTTCTGTTAAGACCTTTATGTATGTCTAATGTCATGTTTTCTTTTTTTCTGGCAGGGCGAGTCGCTGATGGAATCGCAGGTATGTTTTCTGTTAAGACCTTTGTGTATGTCTCATGTCATGTTTTCCTTTTTTCTGGCAGGGCGCGTCGCTGATGGAATCGCAGGTATGTTTTCTGTTAAGACCTTTGTGTATGTCTAATGTCATGTTTTCTTTTTTTCTGGCAGGGCGCGTCGCTGATGGAATCGCAGGTATGTTTTCTGTTAAGACCTTTGTGTATGTCTAATGTCATGTTTTCTTTTTTTCTGGCAGGGCGCGTCGCTGATGGAATCGCAGGTATGTTTTCTGTTAAGACCTTTGTGTATGTCTAATGTCATGTTTTCTTTTTTTCTGGCAGGGCGCGTCGCTGATGGAATCGCAGGTATGTTTTCTGTTAAGACCTTTGTGTATGTCTAATGTCATGTTTTCTTTTTTTCTGGCAGGGCGCGTCGCTGATGGAATCGCAGGTATGTTTTCTGTTAAGACCTTTGTGTATGTCTAATGTCATGTTTTCTTTTTTTCTGGCAGGGCGCGTCACTGATGGAATCGCAGGTATGTTTTCTGTTAAGACCTTTGTGTATGTCTAATGTTATGTTTTCTTTTTTTCTGGCAGGGCGCGTCGCTGATGGAATCGCAGGTATGTTTTCTGTCAAGACCTTTGTGTATGTCTAATGTCATGTTTTCTTTTTTTCTGGCAGGGCGCGTCACTGATGGAATCGCAGGTATGTTTTCTGTCAAGACCTTTGTGTATGTCTAATGTCATGTTTTCTTTTTTTCTGGCAGGGCGCGTCGCTGTGGAATCGCAGGTATGTTTTCTGTTAAGACCTTTGTGTATTTCTAATGATGCCTTTTTCTTTTTTTTTCCTTTAGGTCGTGTGGCCTACAGACATTTGAGGGTATGTTTTCTGTTAAGACCTTTATGTATGTCTAATGTCATGTTTTCTTTTTTTCTGGCAGGGCGCGTCGCTGATGGAATCGCAGGTATGTTTTCTGTTAAGACCTTTGTGTATGTCTAATGTCATGTTTTCCTTTTTTCTGGCAGGGCGCGTCGCTGATGGAATCGCAGGTATGTTTTCTGTTAAGACCTTTGTGTATGTCTAATGTCATGTTTTCTTTTTTTCTGGCAGGGCGCGTCGCTGATGGAATCGCAGGTATGTTTTCTGTTAAGACCTTTGTGTATGTCTAATGTCATGTTTTCTTTTTTTCTGGCAGGGCGCGTCGCTGATGGAATCGCAGGTATGTTTTCTGTTAAGACCTTTGTGTATGTCTAATGTCATGTTTTCTTTTTTTCTGGCAGGGCGCGTCGCTGATGGAATCGCAGGTATGTTTTCTGTTAAGACCTTTGTGTATGTCTAATGTCATGTTTTCTTTTTTTCTGGCAGGGCGCGTCGCTGATGGAATCGCAGGTATGTTTTCTGTTAAGACCTTTGTGTATGTCTAATGTCATGTTTTCTTTTTTTTCTGGCAGGGCGCGTCGCTGATGGAATCGCAGGTATGTTTTCTGTTAAGACCTTTGTGTATGTCTAATGTCATGTTTTCTTTTTTTCTGGCAGGGCGCGTCGCTGATGGAATCGCAGGTATGTTTTCTGTTAAGACCTTTGTGTATGTCTAATGTCATGTTTTCTTTTTTTCTGGCAGGGCGCGTCGCTGATGGAATCGCAGGTATGTTTTCTGTTAAGACCTTTGTGTATGTCTAATGATGCCTTTTTCTTTTTTTTTCCTTTAGGTCGTGTGGCCTACAGACATTTGAGGGTATGTTTTCTGTTAAGACCTTTATGTATGTCTAATGTCATGTTTTCTTTTTTTCTGGCAGGGCGAGTCGCTGATGGAATCGCAGGTATGTTTTCTGTTAAGACCTTTGTGTATGTCTCATGTCATGTTTTCCTTTTTTCTGGCAGGGCGCGTCGCTGATGGAATCGCAGGTATGTTTTCTGTTAAGACCTTTGTGTATGTCTAATGTCATGTTTTCTTTTTTTCTGGCAGGGCGCGTCGCTGATGGAATCGCAGGTATGTTTTCTGTTAAGACCTTTGTGTATGTCTAATGTCATGTTTTCTTTTTTTCTGGCAGGGCGCGTCGCTGATGGAATCGCAGGTATGTTTTCTGTTAAGACCTTTGTGTATGTCTAATGTCATGTTTTCTTTTTTTCTGGCAGGGCGCGTCGCTGATGGAATCGCAGGTATGTTTTCTGTTAAGACCTTTGTGTATGTCTAATGTCATGTTTTCTTTTTTTCTGGCAGGGCGCGTCGCTGATGGAATCGCAGGTATGTTTTCTGTTAAGACCTTTGTGTATGTCTAATGTCATGTTTTCTTTTTTTCTGGCAGGGCGCGTCACTGATGGAATCGCAGGTATGTTTTCTGTTAAGACCTTTGTGTATGTCTAATGTTATGTTTTCTTTTTTTCTGGCAGGGCGCGTCGCTGATGGAATCGCAGGTATGTTTTCTGTCAAGACCTTTGTGTATGTCTAATGTCATGTTTTCTTTTTTTCTGGCAGGGCGCGTCACTGATGGAATCGCAGGTATGTTTTCTGTCAAGACCTTTGTGTATGTCTAATGTCATGTTTTCTTTTTTTCTGGCAGGGCGCGTCGCTGTGGAATCGCAGGTATGTTTTCTGTTAAGACCTTTGTGTATTTCTAATGATGCCTTTTTCTTTTTTTTTCCTTTAGGTCGTGTGGCCTACAGACATTTGAGGGTATGTTTTCTGTTAAGACCTTTATGTATGTCTAATGTCATGTTTTCTTTTTTTCTGGCAGGGCGCGTCGCTGATGGAATCGCAGGTATGTTTTCTGTTAAGACCTTTGTGTATGTCTAATGTCATGTTTTCTTTTTTTCTGGCAGGGCGCGTCACTGATGGAATCGCAGGTATGTTTTCTGTTAAGACCTTTGTGTATGTCTAATGTTATGTTTTCTTTTTTTCTGGCAGGGCGCGTCGCTGATGGAATCGCAGGTATGTTTTCTGTCAAGACCTTTGTGTATGTCTAATGTCATGTTTTCTTTTTTTCTGGCAGGGCGCGTCACTGATGGAATCGCAGGTATGTTTTCTGTCAAGACCTTTGTGTATGTCTAATGTCATGTTTTCTTTTTTTCTGGCAGGGCGCGTCGCTGTGGAATCGCAGGTATGTTTTCTGTTAAGACCTTTGTGTATTTCTAATGATGCCTTTTTCTTTTTTTTTCCTTTAGGTCGTGTGGCCTACAGACATTTGAGGGTATGTTTTCTGTTAAGACCTTTATGTATGTCTAATGTCATGTTTTCTTTTTTTCTGGCAGGGCGCGTCGCTGATGGAATCGCAGGTATGTTTTCTGTTAAGACCTTTGTGTATGTCTAATGTCATGTTTTCCTTTTTTCTGGCAGGGCGCGTCGCTGATGGAATCGCAGGTATGTTTTCTGTTAAGACCTTTGTGTATGTCTAATGTCATGTTTTCTTTTTTTCTGGCAGGGCGCGTCGCTGATGGAATCGCAGGTATGTTTTCTGTTAAGACCTTTGTGTATGTCTAATGTCATGTTTTCTTTTTTTTCTGGCAGGGCGCGTCGCTGATGGAATCGCAGGTATGTTTTCTGTTAAGACCTTTGTGTATGTCTAATGTCATGTTTTCTTTTTTCTGGCAGGGCGCGTCGCTGATGGAATCGCAGGTATGTTTTCTGTTAAGACCTTTGTGTATGTCTAATGATGCCTTTTTCTTTTTTTTTCCTTTAGGTCGTGTGGCCTACAGACATTTGAGGGTATGTTTTCTGTTAAGACCTTTATGTATGTCTAATGTCATGTTTTCTTTTTTTCTGGCAGGGCGCGTCGCTGATGGAATCGCAGGTATGTTTTCTGTTAAGACCTTTGTGTATGTCTAATGTCATGTTTTCTTTTTTTCTGGCAGGGCGCGTCGCTGATGGAATCGCAGGTATGTTTTCTGTTAAGACCTTTGTGTATGTCTAATGATGCCTTTTTCTTTTTTTTTCCTTTAGGTCGTGTGGCCTACAGACATTTGAGGGTATGTTTTCTGTTAAGACCTTTATGTATGTCTAATGTCATGTTTTCTTTTTTTCTGGCAGGGCGCGTCGCTGATGGAATCGCAGGTATGTTTTCTGTTAAGACCTTTGTGTATGTCTAATGTCATGTTTTCCTTTTTTCTGGCAGGGCGCGTCGCTGATGGAATCGCAGGTATGTTTTCTGTTAAGACCTTTGTGTATGTCTAATGTCATGTTTTCTTTTTTT
Organism: Mytilus trossulus; assembly: GCF_036588685.1. Taxonomy (NCBI): domain Eukaryota; kingdom Metazoa; phylum Mollusca; class Bivalvia; order Mytilida; family Mytilidae; genus Mytilus; species Mytilus trossulus. The sequence continues at coordinate 254,289 of NW_026963329.1, forward strand.
CTGGCAGGGCGCGTCGCTGATGGAATCGCAGGTATGTTTTCTGTTAAGACCTTTGTGTATGTCTAATGTCATGTTTTCTTTTTTTCTGGCAGGGCGCGTCGCTGATGGAATCGCAGGTATGTTTTCTGTTAAGACCTTTGTGTATGTCTAATGTCATGTTTTCTTTTTTTCTGGCAGGGCGCGTCGCTGATGGAATCGCAGGTATGTTTTCTGTTAAGACCTTTGTGTATGTCTAATGTCATGTTTTCTTTTTTTCTGGCAGGGCGCGTCGCTGATGGAATCGCAGGTATGTTTTCTGTTAAGACCTTTGTGTATGTCTAATGATGCCTTTTTCTTTTTTTTTCCTTTAGGTCGTGTGGCCTACAGACATTTGAGGGTATGTTTTCTGTTAAGACCTTTATGTATGTCTAATGTCATGTTTTCTTTTTTTCTGGCAGGGCGAGTCGCTGATGGAATCGCAGGTATGTTTTCTGTTAAGACCTTTGTGTATGTCTCATGTCATGTTTTCCTTTTTTCTGGCAGGGCGCGTCGCTGATGGAATCGCAGGTATGTTTTCTGTTAAGACATTTGTGTATGTCTAATGTCATGTTTTCTTTTTTTCTGGCAGGGCGCGTCGCTGATGGAATCGCAGGTATGTTTTCTGTTAAGACCTTTGTGTATGTCTAATGTCATGTTTTCTTTTTTTCTGGCAGGGCGCGTCGCTGATGGAATCGCAGGTATGTTTTCTGTTAAGACCTTTGTGTATGTCTAATGTCATGTTTTCTTTTTTTCTGGCAGGGCGCGTCGCTGATGGAATCGCAGGTATGTTTTCTGTTAAGACCTTTGTGTATGTCTAATGATGCCTTTTTCTTTTTTTTTCCTTTAGGTCGTGTGGCCTACAGACATTTGAGGGTATGTTTTCTGTTAAGACCTTTATGTATGTCTAATGTCATGTTTTCTTTTTTTCTGGCAGGGCGAGTCGCTGATGGAATCGCAGGTATGTTTTCTGTTAAGACCTTTGTGTATGTCTCATGTCATGTTTTCCTTTTTTCTGGCAGGGCGCGTCGCTGATGGAATCGCAGGTATGTTTTCTGTTAAGACCTTTGTGTATGTCTAATGTCATGTTTTCTTTTTTTCTGGCAGGGCGCGTCGCTGATGGAATCGCAGGTATGTTTTCTGTTAAGACCTTTGTGTATGTCTAATGTCATGTTTTCTTTTTTTCTGGCAGGGCGCGTCGCTGATGGAATCGCAGGTATGTTTTCTGTTAAGACCTTTGTGTATGTCTAATGTCATGTTTTCTTTTTTTCTGGCAGGGCGCGTCGCTGATGGAATCGCAGGTATGTTTTCTGTTAAGACCTTTGTGTATGTCTAATGTCATGTTTTCTTTTTTTCTGGCAGGGCGCGTCGCTGATGGAATCGCAGGTATGTTTTCTGTTAAGACCTTTGTGTATGTCTAATGTCATGTTTTCTTTTTTTCTGGCAGGGCGCGTCACTGATGGAATCGCAGGTATGTTTTCTGTTAAGACCTTTGTGTATGTCTAATGTTACGTTTTCTTTTTTTCTGGCAGGGCGCGTCGCTGATGGAATCGCAGGTATGTTTTCTGTCAAGACCTTTGTGTATGTCTAATGTCATGTTTTCTTTTTTTCTGGCAGGGCGCGTCACTGATGGAATCGCAGGTATGTTTTCTGTCAAGACCTTTGTGTATGTCTAATGTCATGTTTTCTTTTTTTCTGGCAGGGCGCGTCGCTGTGGAATCGCAGGTATGTTTTCTGTTAAGACCTTTGTGTATTTCTAATGATGCCTTTTTCTTTTTTTTTCCTTTAGGTCGTGTGGCCTACAGACATTTGAGGGTATGTTTTCTGTTAAGACCTTTGTGTATGTCTAATGTCATGTTTTCTTTTTTTCTGGCAGGGCGCTTCGCTGATGGAATCGCAGGTATGTTTTTCTGTTAAGACCTTTGTGTATGTCTAATGTTATGTTTTCTTTTTTTCTGGCAGGGCGCGTTGCTGATGGAATCGCAGGTATGTTTTCTGTTAAGACCTTTGTGTATGTCTAATGTCATGTTTTCTTTTTTTTCTGGCAGGGCGCGTCGCTGATGGAATCGCAGGTATGTTTTCTGTTAAGACCTTTGTGTATGTCTAATGTCATGTTTTCCTTTTTTCTGGCAGGGCGCGTCGCTGATGGAATCGCAGGTATGTTTTCTGTTAAGACCTTTGTGTATGTCTAATGTCATGTTTTCTTTTTTTCTGGCAGGGCGCGTCGGTGATGGAATCGCAGGTATGTTTTCTGTTAAGACCTTTGTGTATGTCTAATGTCATGTTTTCTTTTTTTCTGGCAGGGCGCGTCGCTGATGGAATCGCAGGTATGTTTTCTGTTAAGACCTTTGTGTATGTCTAATGATGCCTTTTTCTTTTTTTTTCCTTTAGGTCGTGTGGCCTACAGACATTTGAGGGTATGTTTTCTGTTAAGACCTTTATGTATGTCTAATGTCATGTTTTCTTTTTTTCTGGCAGGGCGCGTCGCTGATGGAATCGCAGGTATGTTTTCTGTTAAGACCTTTGTGTATGTCTAATGTCATGTTTTCTTTTTTTCTGGCAGGGTGCGTCGCTGATGGAATCGCAGGTATGTTTTCTGTTAAGACCTTTGTGTATGTCTAATGTCATGTTTTCTTTTTTTCTGGCAGGGCGCGTCGCTGATGGAATCGCAGGTATGTTTTCTGTTAAGACCTTTGTGTATGTCTAATGTCATGTTTTCTTTTTTTTCTGGCAGGGCGCGTCGCTGATGGAATCGCAGGTATGTTTTCTGTTAAGACCTTTGTGTATGTCTAATGTCATGTTTTCTTTTTTCTGGCAGGGCGCGTCGCTGATGGAATCGCAGGTATGTTTTCTGTTAAGACCTTTGTGTATGTCTAATGATGCCTTTTTCTTTTTTTTTCCTTTAGGTCGTGTGGCCTACAGACATTTGAGGGTATGTTTTCTGTTAAGACCTTTGTGTATGTCTAATGTCATGTTTTCTTTTTTTCTGGCAGGGCGCGTCGCTGATGGAATCGCAGGTATGTTTTCTGTTAAGACCTTTGTGTATGTCTAATGTCATGTTTTCTTTTTTTCTGGCAGGGTGCGTCGCTGATGGAATCGCAGGTATGTTTTCTGTTAAGACCTTTGTGTATGTCTAATGTCATGTTTTCTTTTTTTCTGGCAGTGCGCGTCGCTGATGGAATCGCAGGTATGTTTTCTGTTAAGACCTTTGTGTATGTCTAATGTCATGTTTTCTTTTTTTCTGGCAGGGCGCGTCGCTGATGGAATTGCAGGTATGTTTTCTGTTAAGACCTTTGTGTATGTCTAATGATGCCTTTTTCTTTTTTTTCCTTTAGGTCGTGTGGCCTACAGACATTTGAGGGTATGTTTTCTGTTAAGACCTTTGTGTATGTCTAATGTCATGTTTTCTTTTTTTCTGGCAGGGCGCGTCGCTGATGGAATCGCAGGTATGTTTTCTGTCAAGACCTTTGTGTATGTCTAATGTCATGTTTTCTTTTTTTCTGGCAGGGCGCGTCACTGATGGAATCGCAGGTATGTTTTCTGTCAAGACCTTTGTGTATGTCTAATGTCATGTTTTCTTTTTTTCTGGCAGGGCGCGTCGCTGTGGAATCGCAGGTATGTTTTCTGTTAAGACCTTTGTGTATTTCTAATGATGCCTTTTTCTTTTTTTTTCCTTTAGGTCGTGTGGCCTACAGACATTTGAGGGTATGTTTTCTGTTAAGACCTTTGTGTATGTCTAATGTCATGTTTTCTTTTTTTCTGGCAGGGCGCTTCGCTGATGGAATCGCAGGTATGTTTTCTGTTAAGACCTTTTTGTATGTCTAATGTTATGTTTTCTTTTTTTCTGGCAGGGCGCGTTGCTGATGGAATCGCAGGTATGTTTTCTGTTAAGACCTTTGTGTATGTCTAATGTCATGTTTTCTTTTTTTTCTGGCAGGGCGCGTCGCTGATGGAATCGCAGGTATGTTTTCTGTTAAGACCTTTGTGTATGTCTAATGTCATGTTTTCCTTTTTTCTGGCAGGGCGCGTCGCTGAAGGAATCGCAGGTATGTTTTCTGTTAAGACCTTTGTGTATGTCTAATGTCATGTTTTCTTTTTTTCTGGCAGGGCGCGTCGCTGATGGAATCGCAGGTTTGTTTTTCTGTTAAGACCTTTGTGTATGTCTAATGTCATGTTTTCTTTTTTTCTGGCAGGGCGCGTCGCTGATGGAATCGCAGGTATGTTTTCTGTTAAGACCTTTGTGTATGTCTAATGTCATGTTTTCTTTTTTTCTGGCAGGGCGCGTCGGTGATGGAATCGCAGGTATGTTTTCTGTTAAGACCTTTGTGTATGTCTAATGTCATGTTTTCTTTTTTTCTGGCAGGGCGCGTCGCTGATGGAATCGCAGGTATGTTTTCTGTTAAGACCTTTGTGTATGTCTAATGATGCCTTTTTCTTTTTTTTTCCTTTAGGTCGTGTGGCCTACAGACATTTGAGGGTATGTTTTCTGTTAAGACCTTTATGTATGTCTAATGTCATGTTTTCTTTTTTTCTGGCAGGGCGCGTCGCTGATGGAATCGCAGGTATGTTTTCTGTTAAGACCTTTGTGTATGTCTAATGTCATGTTTTCTTTTTTTCTGGCAGGGTGCGTCGCTGATGGAATCGCAGGTATGTTTTCTGTTAAGACCTTTGTGTATGTCTAATGTCATGTTTTCTTTTTTTCTGGCAGGGCGCGTCGCTGATGGAATCGCAGGTATGTTTTCTGTTAAGACCTTTGTGTATGTCTAATGTCATGTTTTCTTTTTTTCTGGCAGGGCGCGTCGCTGATGGAATCGCAGGTATGTTTTCTGTTAAGACCTTTGTGTATGTCTAATGTCATGTTTTCTTTTTTTCTGGCAGGGCGCGTCGCTGATGGAATCGCAGGTATGTTTTCTGTTAAGACCTTTGTGTATGTCTAATGTCATGTTTTCTTTTTTTTCTGGCAGGGCGCGTCGCTGATGGAATCGCAGGTATGTTTTCTGTTAAGACCTTTGTGTATGTCTAATGTCATGTTTTCTTTTTTCTGGCAGGGCACGTCGCTGATGGAATCGCAGGTATGTTTTCTGTTAAGACCTTTGTGTATGTCTAATGATGCCTTTTTCTTTTTTTTTCCTTTAGGTCGTGTGGCCTATAGACATTTGAGGGTATGTTTTCTGTTAAGACCTTTATGTATGTCTAATGTCATGTTTTCTTTTTTTCTGGCAGGGCGCGTCGCTGATGGAATCGCAGGTATGTTTTCTGTTAAGACCTTTGTGTATGTCTAATGTCATGTTTTCTTTTTTTCTGGCAGGGCGCGTCGCTGATGGAATCGCAGGTATGTTTTCTGTTAAGACCTTTGTGTATGTCTAATGATGCCTTTTTCTTTTTTTTTCCTTTAGGTCGTGTGGCCTACAGACATTTGAGGGTATGTTTTCTGTTAAGACCTTTATGTATGTCTAATGTCATGTTTTCTTTTTTTCTGGCAGGGCGCGTCGCTGATGGAATCGCAGGTATGTTTTCTGTTAAGACCTTTGTGTATGTCTAATGTCATGTTTTCCTTTTTTCTGGCAGGGCGCGTCGCTGATGGAATCGCAGGTATGTTTTCTGTTAAGACCTTTGTGTATGTCTAATGTCATGTTTTCTTTTTTTCTGGCAGGGCGCGTCGCTGATGGAATCGCAGGTATGTTTTCTGTTAAGACCTTTGTGTATGTCTAATGTCATGTTTTCTTTTTTTCTGGCAGGGCGCGTCGCTGATGGAATCGCAGGTATGTTTTCTGTTAAGACCTTTGTGTATGTCTAATGTCATGTTTTCTTTTTTTCTGGCAGGGCGCGTCGCTGATGGAATCGCAGGTATGTTTTCTGTTAAGACCTTTGTGTATGTCTAATATCATGTTTTCTTTTTTTCTGGCAGGGCGCGTCGCTGATGGAATCGCAGGTATGTTTTCTGTTAAGACCTTTGTGTATGTCTAATGTCATGTTTTCTTTTTTTTCTGGCAGGGCGCGTCGCTGATGGAATCGCAGGTATGTTTTCTGTTAAGACCTTTGTGTATGTCTAATGTCATGTTTTCTTTTTTCTGGCAGGGCGCGTCGCTGATGGAATCGCAGGTATGTTTTCTGTTAAGACCTTTGTGTATGTCTAATGATGCCTTTTTCTTTTTTTTTCCTTTAGGTCGTGTGGCCTACAGACATTTGAGGGTATGTTTTCTGTTAAGACCTTTGTGTATGTCTAATGTCATGTTTTCTTTTTTTCTGGCAGGGCGCGTCGCTGATGGAATCGCAGGTATGTTTTCTGTTAAGACCTTTGTGTATGTCTAATGTCATGTTTTCTTTTTTTCTGGCAGGGTGCGTCGCTGATGGAATCGCAGGTATGTTTTCTGTTAAGACCTTTGTGTATGTCTAATGTCATGTTTTCTTTTTTCTGGCAGGGCGCGTCGCTGATGGAATCGCAGGTATGTTTTCTGTTAAGACCTTTGTGTATGTCTAATGTCATGTTTTCTTTTTTTCTGGCAGTGCGCGTCGCTGATGGAATCGCAGGTATGTTTTCTGTTAAGACCTTTGTGTATGTCTAATGTCATGTTTTCTTTTTTTCTGGCAGGGCGCGTCGCTGATGGAATCGCAGGTATGTTTTCTGTTAAGACCTTTGTGTATGTCTAATGTCATGTTTTCTTTTTTTTCTGGCAGGGCGCGTCGCTGATGGAATCACAGGTATGTTTTCTGTTAAGACCTTTGTGTATGTCTAATGTCATGTTTTCTTTTTTCTGGCAGGGCACGTCGCTGATGGAATCGCAGGTATGTTTTCTGTTAAGACCTTTGTGTATGTCTAATGATGCCTTTTTTTTTTTTTTTCCTTTAGGTCGTGTGGCCTACAGACATTTGAGGGTATGTTTTCTGTTAAGACCTTTGTGTATGTCTAATGTCATGTTTTCTTTTTTTCTGGCAGGGCGCGTCGCTGATGGAATCGCAGGTATGTTTTCTGTTAAGACCTTTATGTATGTCTAATGTCATGTTTTCTTTTTTTCTGGCAGGGAGCGTCGGTGATGGAATCGCAGGTATGTTTTCTGTTAAGACCTTTGTGTATGTCTAATGTCATGTTTCCTTTTTTTCTGGCAGGGCGCGTCGCTGATGGAATCGCAGGTATGTTTTCTGTTAAGACCTTTGTGTATGTCTAATGATGCCTTTTTCTTTTTTTTTCCTTTAGGTCGTGTGGCCTACAGACATTTGAGGGTATGTTTTCTGTTAAGACCTTTATGTATGTCTAATGTCATGTTTTCTTTTTTTCTGGCAGGGCGCGTCGCTGATGGAATCGCAGGTATGTTTTCTGTTAAGACCTTTGTGTATGTCTAATGTCATGTTTTCTTTTTTTCTGGCAGGGCGCGTCGCTGATGGAATCGCAGGTATGTTTTCTGTTAAGACCTTTGTGTATGTCTAATGATGCCTTTTTCTTTTTTTTTCCTTTAGGTCGTGTGGCCTACAGACATTTGAGGGTATGTTTTCTGTTAAGACCTTTATGTATGTCTAATGTCATGTTTTCTTTTTTTCTGGCAGGGCGCGTCGCTGATGGAATCGCAGGTATGTTTTCTGTTAAGACCTTTGTGTATGTCTAATGTCATGTTTTCCTTTTTTCTGGCAGGGCGCGTCGCTGATGGAATCGCAGGTATGTTTTCTGTTAAGACCTTTGTGTATGTCTAATGTCATGTTTTCTTTTTTTCTGGCAGGGCGCGTCGCTGATGGAATCGCAGGTATGTTTTCTGTTAAGACCTTTGTGTATGTCTAATGTCATGTTTTCTTTTTTTCTGGCAGGGCGCGTCGCTGATGGAATCGCAGGTATGTTTTCTGTTAAGACCTTTGTGTATGTCTAATGTCATGTTTTCTTTTTTTCTGGCAGGGCGCGTCGCTGATGGAATCGCAGGTATGTTTTCTGTTAAGACCTTTGTGTATGTCTAATGTCATGTTTTCTTTTTTTTCTGGCAGGGCGCGTCGCTGATGGAATCGCAGGTATGTTTTCTGTTAAGACCTTTGTGTATGTCTAATGATGCCTTTTTCTTTTTTTTTCCTTTAGGTCGTGTGGCCTACAGACATTTGAGGGTATGTTTTCTGTTAAGACCTTTATGTATGTCTAATGTCATGTTTTCTTTTTTTCTGGCAGGGCGAGTCGCTGATGGAATCGCAGGTATGTTTTCTGTTAAGACCTTTGTGTATGTCTAATGTCATGTTTTCCTTTTTTCTGGCAGGGCGCGTCGCTGATGGAATCGCAGGTATGTTTTCTGTTAAGACCTTTGTGTATGTCTAATGTCATGTTTTCTTTTTTTCTGGCAGGGCGCGTCGCTGATGGAATCGCAGGTATGTTTTCTGTTAAGACCTTTGTGTATGTCTAATGTCATGTTTTCTTTTTTTCTGGCAGGGCGCGTCGCTGATGGAATCGCAGGTATGTTTTCTGTTAAGACCTTTGTGTATGTCTAATGTCATGTTTTCTTTTTTTCTGGCAGGGCGCGTCGCTGATGGAATCGCAGGTATGTTTTCTGTTAAGACCTTTGTGTATGTCTAATGATGCCTTTTTCTTTTTTTTTCCTTTAGGTCGTGTGGCCTACAGACATTTGAGGGTATGTTTTCTGTTAAGACCTTTATGTATGTCTAATGTCATGTTTTCTTTTTTTCTGGCAGGGCGAGTCGCTGATGGAATCGCAGGTATGTTTTCTGTTAAGACCTTTGTGTATGTCTCATGTCATGTTTTCCTTTTTTCTGGCAGGGCGCGTCGCTGATGGAATCGCAGGTATGTTTTCTGTTAAGACCTTTGTGTATGTCTAATGTCATGTTTTCTTTTTTTCTGGCAGGGCGCGTCGCTGATGGAATCGCAGGTATGTTTTCTGTTAAGACCTTTGTGTATGTCTAATGTCATGTTTTCTTTTTTTCTGGCAGGGCGCGTCGCTGATGGAATCGCAGGTATGTTTTCTGTTAAGACCTTTGTGTATGTCTAATGTCATGTTTTCTTTTTTTCTGGCAGGGCGCGTCGCTGATGGAATCGCAGGTATGTTTTCTGTTAAGACCTTTGTGTATGTCTAATGTCATGTTTTCTTTTTTTCTGGCAGGGCGCGTCGCTGATGGAATCGCAGGTATGTTTTCTGTCAAGACCTTTGTGTATGTCTAATGTCATGTTTTCTTTTTTTCTGGCAGGGCGCGTCACTGATGGAATCGCAGGTATGTTTTCTGTCAAGACCTTTGTGTATGTCTAATGTCATGTTTATTTTTTTTCTGGCAGGGCGCGTCGCTGTGGAATCGCAGGTATGTTTTCTGTTAAGACCTTTGTGTATTTCTAATGATGCCTTTTTCTTTTTTTTTCCTTTAGGTCGTGTGGCCTACAGACATTTGAGGATATGTTTTCTGTTAAGACCTTTGTGTATGTCTAATGTCATGTTTTCTTTTTTTCTGGCAGGGCGCTTCGCTGATGGAATCGCAGGTATGTTTTCTGTTAAGACCTTTGTGTATGTCTAATGTTATGTTTTCTTTTTTTCTGGCAGGGCGCGTTGCTGATGGAATCGCAGGTATGTTTTCTGTTAAGACCTTTGTGTATGTCTAATGTCATGTTTTCTTTTTTTTCTGGCAGGGCGCGTCGCTGATGGAATCGCAGGTATGTTTTCTGTTAAGACCTTTGTGTATGTCTAATGTCATGTTTTCCTTTTTTCTGGCAGGGCGCGTCGCTGATGGAATCGCAGGTATGTTTTCTGTTAAGACCTTTGTGTATGTCTAATGTCATGTTTTCTTTTTTTCTGGCAGGGTGCGTCGGTGATGGAATCGCAGGTATGTTTTCTGTTAAGACCTTTGTGTATGTCTAATGTCATGTTTTCTTTTTTTCTGGCAGGGCGCGTCGCTGATGGAATCGCAGGTATGTTTTCTGTTAAGACCTTTGTGTATGTCTAATGATGCCTTTTTCTTTTTTTTTCCTTTAGGTCGTGTGGCCTACAGACATTTGAGGGTATGTTTTCTGTTAAGACCTTTATGTATGTCTAATGTCATGTTTTCTTTTTTTCTGGCAGGGCGCGTCGCTGATGGAATCGCAGGTATGTTTTCTGTTAAGACCTTTGTGTATGTCTAATGTCATGTTTTCTTTTTTTCTGGCAGGGTGCGTCGCTGATGGAATCGCAGGTATGTTTTCTGTTAAGACCTTTGTGTATGTCTAATGTCATGTTTTCTTTTTTTCTGGCAGGGCGCGTCGCTGATGGAATCGCAGGTATGTTTTCTGTTAAGACCTTTGTGTATGTCTAATGTCATGTTTTCTTTTTTTTCTGGCAGGGCGCGTCGCTGATGGAATCGCAGGTATGTTTTCTGTTAAGACCTTTGTGTATGTCTAATGTCATGTTTTCTTTTTTCTGGCAGGGCGCGTCGCTGATGGAATCGCAGGTATGTTTTCTGTTAAGACCTTTGTGTATGTCTAATGATGCCTTTTTCTTTTTTTTTCCTTTAGGTCGTGTGGCCTACAGACATTTGAGGGTATGTTTTCTGTTAAGACCTTTGTGTATGTCTAATGTCATGTTTTCTTTTTTTCTGGCAGGGCGCGTCGCTGATGGAATCGCAGGTATGTTTTCTGTTAAGACCTTTGTGTATGTCTAATGTCATGTTTTCTTTTTTTCTGGCAGGGTGCGTCGCTGATGGAATCGCAGGTATGTTTTCTGTTAAGACCTTTGTGTATGTCTAATGTCATGTTTTCTTTTTTTCTGGCAGTGCGCGTCGCTGATGGAATCGCAGGTATGTTTTCTGTTAAGACCTTTGTGTATGTCTAATGTCATGTTTTCTTTTTTTCTGGCAGGGCGCGTCGCTGATGGAATCGCAGGTATGTTTTCTGTTAAGACCTTTGTGTATGTCTAATGATGCCTTTTTCTTTTTTTTCCTTTAGGTCGTGTGGCCTACAGACATTTGAGGGTATGTTTTCTGTTAAGACCTTTGTGTATGTCTAATGTCATGTTTTCTTTTTTTCTGGCAGGGCGCGTCGCTGATGGAATCGCAGGTATGTTTTCTGTCAAGACCTTTGTGTATGTCTAATGTCATGTTTTCTTTTTTTCTGGCAGGGCGCGTCACTGATGGAATCGCAGGTATGTTTTCTGTCAAGACCTTTGTGTATGTCTAATGTCATGTTTTCTTTTTTTCTGGCAGGGCGCGTCGCTGTGGAATCGCAGGTATGTTTTCTGTTAAGACCTTTGTGTATTTCTAATGATGCCTTTTTCTTTTTTTTTCCTTTAGGTCGTGTGGCCTACAGACATTTGAGGGTATGTTTTCTGTTAAGACCTTTGTGTATGTCTAATGTCATGTTTTCTTTTTTTCTGGCAGGGCACTTCGCTGATGGAATCGCAGGTATGTTTTCTGTTAAGACCTTTTTGTATGTCTAATGTTATGTTTTCTTTTTTTCTGGCAGGGCGCGTTGCTGATGGAATCGCAGGTATGTTTTCTGTTAAGACCTTTGTGTATGTCTAATGTCATGTTTTCTTTTTTTTCTGGCAGGGCGCGTCGCTGATGGAATCGCAGGTATGTTTTCTGTTAAGACCTTTGTGTATGTCTAATGTCATGTTTTCCTTTTTTCTGGCAGGGCGCGTCGCTGAAGGAATCGCAGGTATGTTTTCTGTTAAGACCTTTGTGTATGTCTAATGTCATGTTTTCTTTTTTTCTGGCAGGGCGCGTAGCTGATGGAATCGCAGGTATGTTTTCTGTTAAGACCTTTGTGTATGTCTAATGTCATGTTTTCTTTTTTTCTGGCAGGGCGCGTCGCTGATGGAATCGCAGGTATGTTTTCTGTTAAGACCTTTGTGTATGTCTAATGTCATGTTTTCTTTTTTTCTGGCAGGGCGCGTCGGTGATGGAATCGCAGGTATGTTTTCTGTTAAGACCTTTGTGTATGTCTAATGTCATGTTTTCTTTTTTTCTGGCAGGGCGCGTCGCTGATGGAATCGCAGGTATGTTTTCTGTTAAGACCTTTGTGTATGTCTAATGATGCCTTTTTCTTTTTTTTTCCTTTAGGTCGTGTGGCCTACAGACATTTGAGGGTATGTTTTCTGTTAAGACCTTTATGTATGTCTAATGTCATGTTTTCTTTTTTTCTGGCAGGGCGCGTCGCTGATGGAATCGCAGGTATGTTTTCTGTTAAGACCTTTGTGTATGTCTAATGTCATGTTTTCTTTTTTTCTGGCAGGGTGCGTCGCTGATGGAATCGCAGGTATGTTTTCTGTTAAGACCTTTGTGTATGTCTAATGTCATGTTTTCTTTTTTTCTGGCAGGGCGCGTCGCTGATGGAATCGCAGGTATGTTTTCTGTTAAGACCTTTGTGTATGTCTAATGTCATGTTTTCTTTTTTTTCTGGCAGGGCGCGTCGCTGATGGAATCGCAGGTATGTTTTCTGTTAAGACCTTTGTGTATGTCTAATGTCATGTTTTCTTTTTTCTGGCAGGGCGCGTCGCTGATGGAATCGCAGGTATGTTTTCTGTTAAGACCTTTGTGTATGTCTAATGATGCCTTTTTCTTTTTTTTTCCTTTAGGTCGTGTGGCCTACAGACATTTGAGGGTATGTTTTCTGTTAAGACCTTTGTGTATGTCTAATGTCATGTTTTCTTTTTTTCTGGCAGGGCGCGTCGCTGATGGAATCGCAGGTATGTTTTCTGTTCAGACCTTTGTGTATGTCTAATGTCATGTTTTCTTTTTTTCTGGCAGGGCGCGTCGCTGATGGAATCGCAGGTATGTTTTCTGTTCAGACCTTTGTGTATGTCTAATGTCATGTTTTCTTTTTTTCTGGCAGGGCGCGTCGCTGATGGAATCGCAGGTATGTTTTCTGTTAAGACCTTTGTGTATGTCTAATGTCATGTTTTCTTTTTTTTCTGGCAGGGCGCGTCGCTGATGGAATCGCAGGTATGTTTTCTGTTAAGACCTTTGTGTATGTCTAATGTCATGTTTTCTTTTTTTTCTGGCAGGGCGCGTCGCTGATGGAATCGCAGGTATGTTTTCTGTTAAGACCTTTGTGTATGTCTAATGTCATGTTTTCTTTTTTTCTGGCAGGGCGCGTCGCTGATGGAATTGCAGGTATGTTTTCTGTTAAGACCTTTGTGTATGTCTAATGATGCCTTTTTCTTTTTTTTTCCTTTAGGTCGTGTGGCCTACAGACATTTGAGGGTATGTTTTCTGTTAAGACCTTTGTGTATGTCTAATGTCATGTTTTCTTTTTTTCTGGCAGGGCGCGTCGCTGATGGAATCGCAGGTATGTTTTCTGTTAAGACCTTTGTGTATGTCTAATGTCATGTTTTCTTTTTTTCTGGCAGGGCGCGTCGCTGATGGAATCGCAGGTATGTTTTCTGTTAAGACCTTTGTGTATGTCTAATGTCATGTTTTCTTTTTTTCTGGCAGGGTGCGTCGCTGATGGAATCGCAGGTATGTTTTCTGTTAAGACCTTTGTGTATGTCTAATGTCATGTTTTCTTTTTTTCTGGCAGTGCGCGTCGCTGATGGAATCGCAGGTATGTTTTCTGTTAAGACCTTTGTGTATGT